>NC_132886.1:37811761-37973276 GCF_030463535.1 Salminus brasiliensis | reverse complement strand
TGGGGAGAGGGGGAGGGGAGAGAGGGGGGATGAGAGAGGGGGGATGAGAGAGGGGGAGATAGCCCCCTCTTGTGGGTGACCAACATAACTACATCAGCTGACGTGATAGGAGGGGGGGGTAGGGGGGAGAGAGAGGGGGGCAGAGAGAGAGAGGGGGGGAGAGAGGGAGAGGCGGGTGAGAGAGGGGAGAGCGATGGGGTAGAGAGAGAGAGGTGGGGGAGGGAGACGGGGAGAGAGAGAGAGAGGGGGGAGAGAGAGAGGGACAGGGGAGAGAGGGAGAGGGGGGGAGTGAGGGGGAGAGAGAGGGGGGGAGAGAGGGGAGGGGGAGAGAGAGAGGGGAAGAGAGAGGGGGGGGGAGAGGAAGAGGGGGAGGGGAGAGAGGGAGAGGGGGGAAGAGAGAGGGGGGGGGAGAGGAAGAGGGGGAGGGGAGAGAGGGAGAGGGGGGAAGAGAGAGGGGGAGAGAGAGGGGGGATGAGAGAGGGGGAGATAGCCCCCTTTTGTGGGTGACCAACATAACTACATCAGCTGACGTGATAGGAGGGGAGAGAGGGAGAGGGGGAGAGGGGGGGGGAGAGAGGGAGAGGGGGAGAGAGAGGGAGAGGGGGGAAGAGAGAGGGGGAGAGAGGGAGAGGGGGAGAGGGGGAGAGAGAGGGAGAGGGGGGAAGAGAGAGGGGGAGATAGCTCCCTCTTGTGGGTGACCAACACAATTACGTTGGCTGACTTGTGAGAGGGGGGGGGGGGGAGAGGGAGGGGGAGATAGCCCCCTCTTGTGGGTGACCAACACAACTACATCAGTTGACTTGTGATAGGAGGGGAGAGAGGGAGAGGGGGAGAGGGAGGGGAGAGAGGGAGAGAGGGAGAGGGGGAGAGAGAGGGGGGGGAGGGGGAAGAGAGATAGAGGGGGAGAGAGGGCGAGGGGGGAGGAGAGAGAGGGAGAGGGGGGGAGAGAGAGGGGGGGAGAGAGGGAGGGGGGAGAGAGAGAGGGGAAGAGAGGGGAGAGAGGGAGAGGGGGGAAGAGAGAGGGGGAGATAGCCCCCTCTTGTGGGTGACCAACATAACTACATCAGCTGACGTGATAGGAGGGGAGAGAGGGAGAGGGGGAGAGAGAGGGGGGGGGGACAGGGGGGGGAGGGAGAGAGGGAGAGGGGGGAGAGGGGGAGAGAGAGGGAGAGGGGGGAAGAGAGAGGGGGAGATAGCTCCCTCTTGTGGGTGACCAACACAATTACGTTGGCTGACTTGTGAGAGGGGGGGGGGGGGGGAGGGAGGGGGGAGATAGCCCCCTCTTGTGGGTGACCAACACAACTACATCAGCTGACTTGTGATAGGAAGGGAGAGAGGGAGAGGGGGAGAGAGAGGGGGGGGGAGGGGGAAGAGAGATAGAGGGGGAGAGAGGGAGAGGGGGGAGGAGAGAGAGGGAGAGATAGCTCCTTCTTGTGGGTGACCAACACAATTACGTTGGCTGACTTGTGATAGGAGGGGAGAGAGGGAGAGAGAGGGGGGGGAGGGGGGAAGAGAGATAGAGGGGGGAGAGGGGGGAGGAGAGAGAGGGAGAGGGGGGAAGAGAGAGGGGGAGATAGCTCCCTCTTGTGGGTGACCAACACAATTACGTTGGCTGACTTGTGATAGGGGTGGAGAGAGGTGGAGAGAGGGGGGAGGGAGGGGGGGAGAGAGAAAGAGAGGGGGTAGAGAGTGGGGGGGGAGGGGAGAAGAGAGAGAGGAGGGGAGGGGAGAAAGGGAGAGGGGGGAGAGGGAGAGGGGGGGGGGGGGGGAGGGAGATAGCCCCCTCTTGTGGGTGACCAACACAACTACGTCGGCTGACTTGTGAGAGGGGGGGAGAAAGGGAAGAGAGGGAGGGAGGGGGGGGTAGAGAGAGAAGGAGAGGGGCAGAGAGCCCCCTCTTGTGGGGTCAGCATGGGCGTACAATTCGTGCCAGAGTGACCAACACAACCATGTCCAACCAGAGAAGCACATGTAGACTGAGAATCAGAGGAGCTGATGTGGCAGTGATGGCTCAGTGGGTAGAGCATTGGACTGCTGATGGAGGGGTTGTGGGTTTGATTCCCAGCTTGGGGAAACTGACCCTTCAGGTATTGAGGGATTAAAACTGTGTGATGAGAAACATTTTCTGACTTTAACAGAAATAAAACTTTTATTTAGTAAGAATGATGGGAACACTTTACCTTGTTTACCTCACACTCTAACCCAGACTGTCTTACAAGGTCACTTGTCCTGCAGGGCCTTGAACCCAGGCCTCCCACATGCTGGCTCACTGCCAGGTACTGAACTTATCTGTTGTGCCACACAAGCTGCCCGCCCCCTTACAAAAAAACAAAAACATTATTGACTCGAATAAAAAGGGCAAAAACTGGGTAGAGCACTGGACTGGTGATGTAGAGGTTCTGGGTTTGATTCCCAGAGTGTTTTATAAGGTTACTTTTACTGCAGGGGCAAGATCATGTAGTTTTGAACTCCTATTGTTGTTCTATTGTGGCTGGGAATTGAACCCTGCCATTGAGTGGTTTGGTGTTTGTTGGACTGGATGACTGAAGGTTGTGGAGGAATCAGACACAGCCACAACAGCCTGCCCCCCCCTCCTCCTCCTCATGCTGCTCACCAGCCTGGTCTCGCATTGCTGTGGGGTCGCATCCCTATCTTTCACCAGCACTTGTCTCAAGTCAGCCGACGTGGTTGTGTTGGTCACTCTGGCACGAACAGCACGCCCAAGCTGAACCCACAAGATTTCAAAGGTGTTGAGGTCAAGACTACGGGCAGGCCGTTCCCTCCTCTCCGCCACCTACATTCTGCAGGTGGTCTTGGCAGTTCTCCTATCCAGATCAAGTCAAACGCAGCATGCAGACTCCTGGAGCAGACGGCTACACAAAAATCCCACAATATCTAGAAGATATTGAAGATACGCGATGGTGGTGTTGGGTTCATTACATACTACAACAAAGGCTTTGGTAATGCTAATAGTGGTAATAGCATAACATAAGTTCTTAAGCACAGGCAGCTGTTTTCACTTCCATCCCTTTTAAAGTCATCTACACGTCATTTAACCCAGCATCACATTTTATTGTAATAGTGTCATCGAAAGTTCCTTAACCAATGAATTCATCATAATCGATGTAGTCAATAAAGAGACAAGTATTTTGGTTAACAGTGGGAGGCTTTTCTTCTGGCGGGTAAAAATGTGCATAAGAAATTCAGACAAAATAAAAGTCCTCAAATGAAATACAGCAAAGCGTAAACATGTATCTTAAAGACAAACCGTTAAAAAAAAGCCTACTCAAAGCATCACTTCTGTAGCTGCTCCCCTACATTCTACAACGTGCACCAAGTATTGCTGAAAGAAAAAGGCTGTGCAGCGGCGTGCTGGTCTCGCCGCCGACACAAAGCAGGAGTTCCTATTAACCAGATTCCACTGCTTCCAAACATCTGCGTAATTAACTGGTTAATTAACTGGTAAGCAAAGTCTTGGGGGGTCGGAGTGGTGCTCACGGTGGTGGTGGTGGTGGGAAGCAGACGTCTAAGAAGGGTTTATTCATTAGTTTATCCAATTGAAAGGGTTCCGAATATGCGGGTCGAGACCCCAAAACACTTCTTCCAAAAGCTTTTGGATTAAATCCTAGGTCATGCTGCTTGCCATCAGCAGCCGAAGTCAGAGAGAGCACAGCTGAATATGCTGACCACTACCTGAAACAATGTTCTTTTAAAAACATACAGATTGTTGGCTTTAGAAAGTACGTCAACTGGTTGTATTACGTTCTAGTCATGGCAACCACTAGAGGTGGGCAATATGATGATGATGATGATAATTTTTAAAAAAATATATAAATTATGTAAGGGGTAGTGATTAGACAGCGAGCGGACGCAGAAATCTGGACTGACCGACAGCGTCTACAGTTGAGGGCAAAGCGTTTTTGAGATCCAAGCCCCAGTCTCAGTGCAGCAGTCAGATGTTGGGTTTCAAGCCCCATCCCTGGAAGAAAAAGGTGCTTTGCTTTTATTCCACTGTCCAGTCCGCTGGAGGAGATGAGGGGTCAGTTAAAGTCATGGGAGAAAAGAGAGGAACAGTAACGGAGCGGTCAAGCAAAAACATTTGTAGCCATTTGTAACTTTTTCGCCATAATATGAATCTGGCAGTAGTTCTTTACATTGCGTCCCAATTTCAGGATGGACCAATAGAAATGCTCCAAAATTACTTAATTAATTATTTACACTGACTTCCATTCAAAGTTTGGGAAGGATTTCTTCCCCTTGTCCTGTAAAGCTGCAATTGTGGAATTACGAGAGCAGTCCTCATCATTCTGGCACCATTTTTGCATTAGTGTCCAAAACCATCGTGGAGGATTTCTGCCGTATCGTCCACTCTTAGCGACGCCTGGATCCCATCAGCATCGCTGTATAGTAACATCTCAACCAATGAATTACGCAGAAATCCCCTGCAAATGTTTGTGGGCACCCCTTCTTAGCTTAGCATTCAGCTACGTTAAGTTTGCACCCACTGCTGACACAGATGCGCAAATGCACACAAACACACACAGCTTGTCTAGTCCCTGTAGACAAGTGCCGCCAATAGAATAGGACTCTCTGCTGCCTGGGCTAGAGGGGTGTAAAATCCCCCCAGCATTGAGGTGTGGAGAAGTAGAGGAACTGTGTTCTCTGGAATGATGGATGCTTGAGTTGGGGAGCTACGGTTGAGGTGCAGAAGCCGAAAAGTGAGAAATCCTGCTTTGTGAAACATCGGCTCTTTTTCTGTAGATGCGTCAGAGCAGGCAGAACCTGAGCTGAGAGATGCTAGCGTTATAAGGCATTGATTAGCTTCCATTCATTAGAAGGAAAATAAATGCTTTGCGATTCTGAGAGGGTGTTCGGACGCCCCTCAGCACAGTGCAGATAAGCGGAAGTCGTGCTCAAGAAAAAAATAAAATAAAATAATAATAATAATAATAATAAAAACCACAGCCACAGGCGCGCCTTAAGCCTGAAACTGGCAAAGCGAGGAAGCCTTATCAGTGCCTTAGCCGAGCTACGTTACTTTTAGTACTCCTATCTTTAAATACGAAATATATTACATTCTATTACAGTCACAGTTTACAACGCAGCGTCTGTGTAGTGCCATTCCTACTTCTTTGTCTTCATTCGCAATAAATACATCAGTTTACTAAAGACCAGTGGCAGACTCTACTCTCTTTCTATATATATACGAACACTATGAAAAGCTCTGAGGCAAGGGCGAAATCTAGCTTTTCCACAGACATCTGACTCTCTCGCTTTCTGTCTTTCATAGAACAGATAAACTAAGATAAGGTTTGTTTGCACTGGCTCTGCATTTTCAATAATCCAAGAGGCCAAAAACCCCCCAAAAAAACCCAAACAAAAAAAAAACACAAACCCACCAAAAAAATAAATAAATAAAGAAACAATTTTTTTGAATAAAGCCCTCTGAACTGGGGGACACGTCTAATAACACCAGTGTTCCTGATAGACAAAAAGACAGAAAAAGGCTTTTAAGACCTGCTCTCATGCTTCACTCTACTACGACTCTACGAAATCAGGACTGACTGAGCAGCAGGTGATTGTCGCTTAGAGTGAGGGTGAGTGAGAGAGAGAGGGTGTGTGAGAGAGGGTGTGTAAGAGAGGGTGTGTAAGAGAGAGGGAGAGGGTGTGAGAGAGAGGGAGAGGGTGTGAGAGAGAGGGAGAGGGTGTGAGAGAGGGAGAGAGGGTGTGAGAGAGGGAGAGAGGGTGTGAGAGAGGGAGAGAGGGTGTGAGAGAGGGAGAGAGGGTGTGAGAGAGGGAGAGAGGGTGTGAGAGAGGGAGAGAGGGTGTGAGAGAGGGAGAGAGGGTGTGAGAGAGGGAGAGGGTGTGTAAGAGGGAGAGGGTGTGAAAGAGGGAGAGGGTGTGAGAGAGGGAGAGGGTGTGAGAGAGGGAGAGGGTGTGTAAGAGGGAGAGGGTGTGTAAGAGGGAGAGGGTGTGTAAGAGGGAGAGGGTGTGAGAGAGGGAGGGTGTGAGAGAATGAGAGGGTGTGTGAGAGAGGGAGAGAGGGTGTGAGAGAGGGAGAGAGGGTGTGAGAGAGGGAGAGAGGGTGTGAGAGAGGGAGAGAGGGTGTGAGAGAGGGAGAGGGTGTGTAAGAGGGAGAGGGTGTGAAAAGAGGGAGAGGGTGTGAGAGAGGGAGAGGGTGTGAGAGAGGGAGAGGGTGTGTAAGAGGGAGAGGGTGTGTAAGAGGGAGAGGGGTGTGTAAGAGGGAGAGGGTGTGTAAGAGGGAGAGGGTGTGAGAGAGGGAGGGTGTGAGAGAATGAGAGGGTGTGTGAGAGGGGAGAGAGGGTGTGAGAGAGGGAGAGAGGGTGTGAGAGAGGGAGAGGGTGTGTGAGAGAGGGAGAGGGTGTGTGAGAGAGGGAGAGAGGGTGTGAGAGAGGGTGTGAGAGAGGGAGAGGGTGTAAGAGAGAGAGAGGGTGTAAGAGAGAGAGAGGGTGTAAGAGAGGGAGAGAGGGTGTAAGAGAGGGAGAGGGTGTGTGTTGAGAGAGAGAGAGGGGTGTGAGAGAGGGGTGAAAGAAGTGAGGAGGGGCGGGAGGGAGGGAGGGAGGGAAGGAAGGAGGGAGGGAGAAAACAGGAGGGGGGAAGAAACGGGAGGGGCGAGAAACGGAAGGCAGGAAGAGACAGATAATGGAGGGAGATGAAGAGGGTGAGGGAGCTTACTGTCTCTGTCTGCAAGAGAGCAAAAGAGAGAGAGATAGAAACTAAAGAGGCCTTGGTGCCATAATGGCTTCGATCAAGTGGACACAGGTGCAAACTACAGCAGGGCAAAGGCTGAATCTAGAACACACTGGCCCCAGCCTGTAAAACCAGTCAGCACTGGGCCAATGATGAGATGCTCCAAACATCATCAGTGTGTAGCACTGTGTCCGGTTCAATTCTGTCCCAAAGACAATCGTGGTAGTGAAGCAGTCTGGGCAACACCAGGAGCCGTAGTTATTGGGAATATTATCTGGTGGTGTTCATTCGCTCAAGATTCCCGGGGCGAGACTGTCCGGAAAAATGACCTTTAAATAAAAACGTTTCGAGAGTCTAAAAAGTCCAAACTGGACTGACCGACAGCGTCTACAGTTGAGGGCAAAGCGTTTAAGATCCAAGCCCCAGTCTCAGTGCATCAGTCAGATGTTGGGGGTTCAAGCCACATCCCTGGAAGAAAAAAGGTGCTTTGCTTTTAGTCCACTGTCCAGTCCACTGCAGGAGATGAGGGGTCAGTTAAAATCATGGGAGAAAAGAGAGGAACAGTCAGCAACAGAGAACAGCAGCAAAAAAAAAAACTAAAAAAAAAAAGATGCTTGCTCTTGCTCTTCTGTGTTCGGACACAGGTGATTGAACAGGGAGATGTTCTTAGAGCAGTATGATGAAGAGCATCTAGGCCCACAGTAGTAGAAACACCATGCCAGTGTCTGCATGGTCCGGCTTAAGGAGGGCTCAGCAGTCTGGCTTGCCCTTCTCCAAGGTGCTGAGGATTTTATCGAGCGTCTTTTTGATGCGCAGGGCCGTGAGACGAGCCGACGGGTTCTGGTACCAGCACTCCTTCATCAGCTTCACCAGAGCAGACAACGTCTGAGACACAAAAACAGATTCAGATTCAGTTTGTGGCATTCTAATGAAATCCTACACTTGAGGCACAAGTCCTCAGTAAAAGCCAACCAAAACTGGCATGTTAATGAGCTCATGCATATTAATGACCAGCTCTTGTCTGTCAAAAACTTGGCCCGGGATGCATCACGGGCATCAGAGGCAATCTGACTGATCATATTGGAATCTCTAGCTAACTTTTGTGGGATGTTCTGGAGGCTCTGTAGTGAAGGTGTACGGAGTATGGACTTCACACATTGACTGCCCCCAGCTTACTAGTGGTTAACCTCTATGCTGAACACCTTGCATTACTTAATAAAGTCCATGCCACACTGTCTCGCTAGTGCCATCCGAGCCAAAGGAGGATATTACCACTATTAGGTAGATTTAAGTATATAAAAAAATAATGGCCGCTAGCACACCCTGTGGGAAACAAATGTCCCAAATGTCAGGGGAATCTGAATTCGGAGGTTATTGCCTATTGTCAAATAGGACGACAAACCAGCACACGTTGTCAGATGTGGTGGTCAGGCACACGTTTTAATAGCAGGTGTTTCTTATATAAAAGTTGTAAGGTGTAGTAGCATTTTAATCCTCAGTCCTCAGTCTTGTAGTTGCAGCGGTACAAACAAGTACAAACGACTACATCAGCAGCTTCGCGGCAGCGTATTAGATCAAACTATAGAGATGGTGGCCGCCTGAGCGCGAGCGATACGTACAGGATCTGAGAACCAGCGGTTGGGGATGAATGGTCTCTGCTGCTCCACACACACCACCTTGCGCATATCCTCAAAGCTGGGGTCGTTAGGCACCAGGTCGTAGAACGGAGGCTTGTAATCCTCCACAATCCCTACAAGGAACAATTGGCAGTTAATCACCAGTCAGCAACATTGATCATATGCCACTAATACATATAACAAAAGGGAGCTGACCGTTGCTGTAGGTGCGGCGGGCGATCTCCCACAGCACCAGGCCAAAGGCCCAGATGTCCACCCTCTTGTAGGCGTCAAAGCAGTCCGTCTGAATGGACTCATCCAGCACCTCGGGGGCCATGTAGCGCTTGGTGCCCACTTTGGGGTTATTCCCTACATTCAGCTGATTGTCTGCCTGAGAGTGAGTGACCGCTAAGCCTGGAGAGAAATCGAGAGACATTCTGTGAAAAAGCTGGCACGGTGTACAAGGTCACAGCAGTCTTCGTTCATTTCTGGTCTTAACGCGTTCCCCTACGTTTCTTTTCTTGGTATACCCTTGGTATAGTTTCCCACACTGGGTACTTGCTACTTATAGCAGCTCTACTTTGTGACTGTGACGGCATAGTGGGAGCTTGTGAAACCAGGGGCCAGATTCTCAGAGCTGCATATTAGTTACAAACGACGCCTGTCCTAATGACCCTCCTAATGTGAGACCACCTTGAAACTGGATAATGACCCTCCCAAAGGTCTCAAAAGATGGACAGGATATCTACCTGAAGTAGCTGTAGCAACAGTGGGCTAAAAATGATAGGTTAGCAGCGTTGCTCTCTATAAACCTCCTCCCCGTGGCGGCAGCTACATCTTTCCAAAAAGCTGCTTTTAAAACCCCACTATTTTAAAACACTGCCCATCCTTTAAGCACTACTGGCTCCATAACGGTGCATAGTGCTTGGTCCCCGATGATTGCCACCAAGGGGGCTGTGGGGCACTAACCGAGGTCGGCGATGCAGCAGCGCAGGTCCTTCTTCACCAGGATGTTCTTGCTCTTCAGGTCGCGGTGGGCAATGGCTGGTTTACCCTCCGTGCCAAAAATCTCAGTGTGCAGGTGCACAAGGCCACTGGCCACCGAGGCGGCCATCTGCAGGCCGTCAGCCATGTCTACGGCCACCAGCTGCAGGTAGTCATAGAGCGATCCGTTCTCGTGGTAGTGCGTGATCAGCCACAGCTGGGTGCTGGAGTTCCGCGAGGTCATGTCCGACGCCATGAACCCTGAATGTGGGACAATTAAAAGGGGGGGCATTAATCTTTTTTTTTGCCCCTCTATTATGCGGTACAATAACAGGGTGGCTTGTTAAAATGCACCCAAGACATTTTTTAGTATTGCATACTAAATATTTATACATCAAGCTTGGTATATGAATCATTCAAAATTAAAAATTTGCCCCATATTTTTTTGATATCTGACAAGACCTGGAAACTTGCTGTATTTCACTCGATTTATCACACCCAGCAAAAGGAAGGAGGAGGAAGACGAGGAAAAACTGAGGTACGCCTCCTCACCTAATATGTTTTCATGCCGCAGTAAAACGGTGTTGTAGATCTCGGTTTCCCGAAACCAGGACTTCTCGTCTCTGGAGGAGAAAATTTTCACAGCTACATTCTCTCCCTGCCACTGTCCCCTCCATACCTCCCCATACCGCCCTTTGCCTGGGGGGGGGAAATAAAAAGACACACCATCAAATAAAACCACAGAGTGAGCCTCCTAATCGAAAAGTTGTAAAGAAGTGGACTGTGATGGCTGATTTTGGCACCACCGTATGGGGATCTACATTCTAGAGGAGTGTAACAGCTTGCGTTTTGCCAGTAGGCAAGCGGCTCACTTACCAACACACTCCACCAGGCTGATCTGACGGGCCACGGTCCTCTGCACCAGGAAGGGCAGCCCTGAGCCGCTGCCGGATGTGCAGGACTGATCCAGCAGATCCTGCAAACCAACACAGAGTGGAAAGCATTATACAAGAGTTAAATTACTAACTGAAGACACTAAGGTTCTATGTAATACACCTGCATCACCCATATGACACCACCCATATCTTGGCTGACCGACTGCATCTGGTGTAAAGTGCCTCAGTCAGGGTGGAACAGACAGGCTGATCTCGTACCGCCAGGGTGCCGTCTCCCACGTTGGGAGCAATGAGGCCGTCGATGGCGCCCTGCTCCGGGTCAAACTCGTGCAGTCGCTCCAAGCGGCCGGGGCGGAGCCTTCGGCAGACCATCACGGCCAGAGTGGCCAGCAGGGCCAGCACTACGAAGAGACCCAGCACAAGCGGTAGGAGGGTCTCCAAACGGTAGTGCGTGGTGTCCTCAATTGGATCTGCACGAAAAAAGAGCAGCAAATTGAGAATATTAGATATAAAAATAATTGAAGGAAGACATGAAGAATTGAGAAACAGACCATTTGCTCAAATAGCCATGGCGTGCTAAATCACTAAGACCCAATAAGAATTTATTCTGAGGACTTTTTTTGATAAAGGCGTCGCTACACAGTAGAACAGTAGTAGTAACTCTCCCTGAAGGTCTTTTGTAGCCAAACTAGGGGTTTGGATTATTTGCCTTTCTAGCAATCCTACCAGCAGTTCTTGCTGAAGGTTTTCTTGGTATTACAGACCTTAACTTGACGAACTGAGAAATCGGCTACCTGAAGATACTCTGCTATCTTCTTATAGTCTCCTCCTGCCTTGTGGTCATCTGTTATGTTCATGTTCAGAGTGCTAGGCAGCTGCTTAGAGAAGTCTAAGGAGTGTTTATAACACAGACTATGTATAAGAGCGGACTGGACAACAGCGGTTGAAGAATGAAGCCGAAACGTCTCTTACGCTCCCTCTGGTGGCCGGGTGCAGTACAACTTTTAACCATGCCAAATCCCTTGTAAGTAAACGGAGCAGAAAGGAAACTTAGATTACTTAGTTCTGTTTTTGTTGTCAATTGTCTTCTGTCTATTCTGCAAGCAAGTATTTCAAGACAATAAATGTATAGCTGACTGAGCCATTATTGTGTGGTAATCAAGTTCTCGTGGGCGGGGTTCGACTGGTCACATGGGAGTAAACAGAAATAAATTGTCCACTAATTTTTACAATTCATGATTTTATAATATTATTACATTATTTTTCCTCACAGTTTGGTACAGACTTTTTAATTAACCCACTTGTCCATAACTCCCCCTAGCACTACCAATTCTCCAAACACTAGGAGGGTAAGGACTTGTAGGTAAGGCATGTCTCCTCCAACACATGCAAAGCCAGTCTCAGCCTCTTTTCGAACTGAACTGCTGCCAATGTGGCATCGCCAGACAGACGAGTGTTGGCCAATATCACATAAAAATAACAAGGAGAGAGAGAGAGAGAGAGAGAGAGAGAGAGAGAGAGCCATCTACCCTCGCAGAGACAGCACGGCCAACTGTGGCCAGTCTCTCAGGCTCCGGCCGCCGATGGCAAAGCGGCATGGCTCGGGATTCGACCAGGCAGCCCAGATATAGTCTATGGTTCATTAAGCTTCGAAATGTACATCACCTGGCCTTTCCTAACAGAACTGACGAACAAGCCAAAGCCCTAATGAGCTACATACGGCCGGAGATCTCAGTAAAATTCTCTTGGGGTGTTTGTCTAAACTTATGCATGGTTGTCCTTTTGACACTACTACATTTCGACCAGGGGTGCAGTGCATACTGTCTGGAAAAAGTGAAAAAACTATTATACTCTATTATACTCATACTGAAGTGACGAGTCTTACGTGTGGCCAGAAGATGAAGTAGAGACTCCACCGAAGTGTTGACGTTGCACATAGGTTGAGAGCAGCACTCCACAGCGCGTTTGGCCGAGGGGGAGGACAAGCAGGTCATGTGCCTGCTCTCTGGGCCAATCAGACACCCCCGGCGGAAGGAGGGCACGTCGTCGCTAAAGGTCACGGAGGCATAGCAGTGGTCGCCCTTACACTGCTGCGACATGCAGTCACTGCCAACACACACGCAGTCGATGGACCCATCTGGAGAGACAAGTTTAAAAAGAACGGTAGCATGAACGGAATGACGTCTCTACCTGACAGATAACCGAGGCTGTTCTCTTTCCTTCCTCCTGCTTCCATCTTCCATCTCCTCCAGCACTAGCTCTGACTGCTTTACAGACCCAAGAAAGCTACTAGACGTTCTACATGTTACTACATAAGCTCAGAATACATGTGGTATAAAATATAAGGGGCTGAAGCAAGACATATACCGTGCTGTACAAACTAACGATCCAGGAGATGCCAACTCGCAGCTACGGACGGCTAAAAGTTGAAGGAAGCATGTGTACAGATCTTACCTTCAGCTAAAGTCCGCAACGCCTGGAGCAGCAGGAGGAAAATGACTCGGGTGCAGCAATGACCCATTTGGTTCACTGCACTGGAGAAGAGAGACAAAGAGTTAGAGATGCACATGCTCAGCCTAGATCTACGACCTGCAAGATCCTGTCTGCTGAACCGAAGTGCAGAGTCTTAAAGTGACACTACGGCTGAAGAGAACAACGTAGCCGTCGCTACGTCCACTGCACACATGCCTGCTGTCCTCCTACAATACAGTACACTGTTAAAGGTATGAGATCTTGAGGACCTTTTGGAGGTTTTTCAGTTTGAAACTGTGAAACAGAACCCTTTTCTTCTAAAAACCTTTTTTGAAGGTTCCTCAAAGCACCTTAAGAGGCTCCTTCACAGTTTCAAACTGAAGCCCAGGAACCAGCCCAGGAACCAGCCCAGGAACCAGCCCAGGAACCAGCCCAGGACAGTGGCATGTCAGTGCAGTCAATGCAGAGCGGAGAATGACCCACCACCCAAACACTACCTACCCTGTGGTGGTCAGTCCTATGGGGTCCTAACCATTAAAGACCCAGGTTAAAGTAGGCTAATAAAAGTATGCAGTACCCGGGCTCTGTTTCTATGCCAACCGAGAAGCGAAGGCTCATCGCTGAATGGCATCAAAGCAGCCGGTGCAGAGCGCCATGTGGCGAAAAGATAGAAATGGACGATTTGATGGGGGCTGAAGGGGCACCATTAAAGCTCTTATGAGGATAGATTTAATCATTCACTCGAGAACAGAGAGCGCAATTATCATTCCCAGTCACTCGTTCAACGGATCCCTTACACATTACGGACAAGTGGACGGTAATTCTAGCGATTTCTCAGGATATCGAAACAGCCAAACAGCAAAGCACGAACATCTTTGCTGGCCAAGGAAGCACTTCGGAATGGTTTGAATGGTTTGAAGCACAGGCTCAATGACTTCAATTGGTGATCATATAGACAACTCCAGAGGCAGAGAATTGTTCACAGCTCAGCGAATTAACCCACCCATTCCTAGCCCCCATCCCCAATAGCACCAACAGCAATGCTCCCAGCAACAGGAGCGTAAGGCCCTAACACATGCAAAGTCAGCCTCCACCTCTTTTCAAACTGCCGCCAATGCAAATTCACCAGGCAGCCGAAGCGCTCAGAGGAAAGCACTGGGTCCCCAGCTCTGCCGCATCAGCTTACAGACGCCTATAGGCAACATCGCTTAACGAGTGACAAGGAGAGAGAGAGAGCACACTGCCAATTGTGCTCTCTCAGACTCCAGCTGCTCATGGCAAAGCGGCATGGCTCGGGATTCAAACTCACAACCCTGACCAACCCCTGCTGAGCCACTCGGAGCCCAGCTAGGAAAACTCTGCTGAATGTAGGAACCTTCTTCTTCGGTAAATGAAGCCCGCTGTCCAATGTGTGCAAGGTTTCCAATGAAAACATGTACAGTTAAGCAGATCTTACTGGTACAAATCCTGACGTGACTCTCGACACACACGTCTTTATTTCTCCGCATAGTGCATAGTCCTCGCCTGCACGGTCATCTCCTGGACATAAAAGACAGAGAAAAAAGCATCACATATTCATCCAAACAGCCCCGGTAGATGATAAAATATGATAATATTATATCTCCTGAAAGCAGAATGTCCAACAACTATGCGAGTATGTGATAGGCGCCATATAAGAAAAAATGTCCAACAGGATGTGAGGATGTCCTGTCGTATATGACCCCATGAGGACCACAATATGAATGTCTAATGCCGTCCACTTGTTTGTGAGCTTGTGATGCTTGTGTAATGTAAAGCGTTGGATCCACTAAACACCTTGGACAGCTAGATGTGCTACAGCACACCGGTCAACCCCATTTCCCCCCCAGGATTTTCCCCATGTATCCTACTGTAACTTTCCAGTATTTTTAACCTTTCCAAATCTTTTTTTTGGTGGCAAGCTGGCGCTTGTTTACTCCATTCCCAGCTGATCTAGCAGACGGACCATCTAACAAGAAGTCATTCAGTTAAACAGCATCCACAGATAGGAGGAGGAGAAGGAAGAGGAGAAAAGGAGGGATGAGAAAGGGAAGTAAAAGGAGAACACAGATAAGAAAAATAAGGAGAAAAGGAAAGTTAAGTAAAAGTGAAAAGAAAAATGAGCACAACAACAAGAAGAAGAAGAAGAAGAGGAAAATGCAGAAGAGGAAATTCCCCTGTTCACAAGGCATGTCAAGCAATGTCCTCTAGGAGAGAGACCCCATAGCGGACCCCTGGGTCTGTAGCTAGCATTACTAGCTAGCTACCAAAGCCATGGTTCCAGCAGAGAGAGCTGACTGGGTTGACTGGGATGGGTTTAGGTTCCTGTGTTAATCCAAAGACAGAGGAGCATTAAGCAGTTTACACACACTCACACACACTCACACACACTGTGGTAGCGAGCCATTCCAGCCTGACGCTACTAGCTAACGTTAGCTATCTAGCTAGCACAGATAGCTAACAGCTAGCTGGCTATATAGCTACTGATAACGTTTGTTAAAACCCCAACCTCACCTCTAACACGACAAGCTAATGCCGTCCCACCACCCTCAGTCTAGAACCAAATCTAGAACCAAATATCTCTCAAATGTAAACTTGTCACGCTCGCCAGGTTTATGCAGCATTAGCTAGCTAGCTAGCCGGCCAGCTAAGCTAAGCTAAGCTAAACCAACGCAGCGCCCCTACCAACGCTAGCTAGCTATTATAGCTAAAGATGTACACACAAGATCCCTGCCTACATAGCTATAGCTAGCTCTCCGAGCTAATAACATTAGCCAGCTAGCTAACTAACTAACACATGAATGATAAGGCACGTGTGCCCTTACCTGAGCTAATGCCCCAAGCGCACGGTTTGCCGTATTTCGGGTGTTATCTGCGCTGTTTCTGGAGAAAGGTTGGGGCTGCTCCGACAGTTAGCTAGCTGGTTAGCTAGTTAGCTAGCAGATGGAGCGCCACCCACGGATACTGGACGGAGATCAGCGACAAGGACGTCACCGTAAACAACTTTACCGGGCGAGTGCATTGTGGGTAGTGTAGTTCTTGTGAGATCTGGAGGACTAGAGAGAGTGGGGTCCTGGTTACTTGTCCTGTGAAGGTGTCCTGTGGTGTATTTGGCACCAATTCCTGTAGGTTGTGAGGTTGGGCCTTCATGGATCGCATCGATGTGTGTGGTCAGCACTTCTGAGCAGAGTACTGACCACACACACAAGACCTGTCTGATGTTCTGGAGATGTTCTGACCCAGTCGTCATCAGCCATCCCTGGATGGATGCCACTGAAGATGGCCTCGCCTCACCTGTCAGTGGTACTAATGTTATGGCTGATCGGTGTTTACACAGACAGAGATTGGCTTGATCAGAGAGTCCAGCTTACTTGGATGACCATATTTAGTTCAAAATAAAAATAGAGGACACACAGGCGGGGACACACAGGTGAGGACACACAGGTGAGGACACCGTGGTTGGGATGTTGTGGCCGCACGGGGAAGCTTCAAGTAGGCCCTAAGCTGGAGGACCAAAACAGGGCAGGTATTTGAGTGTGGAAGATTAGGGACAGGGGCGGCACAGGGGTGGTGCCAGGAGGTGCTCCACGCACCGCAACACTGAAGTCAAGGTGTGGGGTCGCCATAGACACTAATAGCCAATCAGTACCCAACATACTAGCAGCCAATCACCACGCAGGACACAAAGCCCTACGAAAAGCCTAGGACAAAGATAGGACAGTCGTACAGAGGAACCGCCCTACCGAGCTTGCAGCCCAGACCTTTGGAAGGCAGGATACTAACAACCAACCAGAAGGCAGGATTCCAGCAGCCAATCAGCAGGCTGGGAATTAGAGTAGTTCTTTGATTAATTTGACTTTAATTGACTTATTATACACACTATCGTCTGATAACGGTTATGATCTCTCTCTCTCTCTCTCACACACACACACACACACACACACGCGCTTAGCTGATTTAAAAAAGCAGAGCGTCCTTGCAGTGATAAGGGCCGAGGGTTTCTGTTCTAAAATAGCCGCTGATTAATGGCGATGTCATTTTCTATGTGGGGAGAAAGGGAAATGATGTCAGAGGCGCAGAAGGGCAAGAAGATAAGGCCACAGACAGGCCTCAAGTGCACCCTGGGATACCTGTGGTCCGGACAGCCCGCTTTGGCTTTGTGAGGAATGTGCCTATGTGTGTTAAAGCTGAAGGTGTTGCTAATAAAGTGGCCAGTGAGAGAATGCAGGGGGTACAGTAAGTGTTTCTAATAAAGTGGCCAGTGAGAGAATGCAGGGGGTACAGTAAGTGTTTCTAATAAAGTGGCCAGTGTGTTGACATTTTTACTGTAGGTGTTTCTAATTAAGTGGCCAGTGAGTGGACATACAAGGTGGGTGTTTCTAATAAAGTGGCCAGTGAGTGAATGCAGGAGGTACAGTAAGTGGCCAGTGTGTTGACATTTACTGTAGGTGTTTCTAATAAAGTGGCCAGTGTATTGACATTTACTGTAGGTGTTTCTAATAAAGTGGCCAGTGTGTTGACATTTACTATAGGTGTTTCTAATAAAGTGGCCAGTGAGTGGACATACAAGGTGTGTGTTTCTAATAAAGTGGCCAGTGAGTGAATGCAGGGGGTACAGTAAGTGTTGCTGGACATACAAGGTGGGTGAATGCACAAGGTAGGTGTATCCAATAAAGTGGCCAGTGACCGAACATACAAGGTGGGTGTTTCTAATAAAGTGGCCAGTGAATGGAAGCACAAGGTAGGTGTTTCTAATAAAGTGGCCAGTGACAGGACATACAAAGTGGCTGTTTCTAATAAAGTGGCCAGTGAGTGAATGCACAAGGTAGGTGTTTCCAATAAAGTGGCCAGTGACTGAACATACAAGGTGGGTGTTTCTAATAAAGTGGCCAGTGAGTGGAAGCACAAGGTCGGTGTTTCCAATAAAGTGGCCAGTGACAGGACATAGAAGGTGGGTGTTTCTAATAAAGTGGCCAGTGAATGGAAGCACAAGGTAGGTGTTTCCAATAAAGTGGCCAGTATTAGGACATACAGGGTGGGTGTTTCCAATAAAGTGGCCAGTGACAGGACATACAGGGTGGGTGTTTCAAATAAAGTGGCCTAGTCTGCACATATGTCTGTTCAGCTTATAAAAGCAGATTTCCCATGACTCTCTTCTAATAACCCGTTGATTGTAGGGTAGGAAACACGGGAGTTGGGATGCAGATCTAGTATCAAGTGGCCTATACGTTTCTTGAAGTTGCTGGCGGCTGAGACAAAAGCATCTCCTGTCTCTCTATCAATAATCTAAGCCTGTTCCAGGCCCTCAGGTTAATCCCACCAAGGCTTTAGTGACCGTCCCACAAAAAGCCATTGTGCCTTACTTAATTATAACCTCCGCTACGATCTGACCTGCCACGACCAGGGGAGGTGAAGTGTGCAAGAAAGCTGCATGCCATCCAGTCCCAGCGGATAGAGGAGGAAACACTAGACCCTTAAGTGGAAAATAACTGCCGGACGCTAGAATTGGGAAAAAAAGGGGGATAGTGCTATTGGTAAGGGTCTAATGGAAATGTTCCTTTTTATCCAACCCCTGGTGCCCCCCCCCCTCCCCCCACACACACCTCCACCCCACCACTTTGGCTTTTTGGCCACTGTGAGCCAATGTGAGCCTGCTGTGGGTTTGTTTTTTTTCCCACTGTTACTTCCCACAGTACCTGTGCGGCTCTGAGAGCATTTGGGACGCTGCTGCACAAAGGTAACATGGACCAAACCTCGGGACACCTGCTGGCACTGGCTTTCCTCCTGCTGGTAAAGGTCGGAGTGTCCAGCCAGAACAACATCAGTGAGTATTTAATATTTCAGTGCTAACAGACATTACGCTGAGCTGTGAGTGTGCTTTCATTTGCATTAGATTACTACTCTAAGTGGAAGTACAAGGGAGGCGTTTCTAAAAAAAACTGTCAGTGGGTTAATGCACAGGGTAGGGGTTTCTAATAAAGTGGCCAGAGAGTGGACATACAAGGTAAGGGTTCCTAATAAACCCAAAGTGGCCATACGAAGTAAGGGCTAAGGTAATTAATTAAGTGCCTCAGTAAGGAGACAAACAAGGTAAGAGTTTCTAATAAAGTGGCCACACATAGTTGGGGTTTCTAATAAAGTGGCCAGTGAGTGGACGGACAGGGTAGGGAGTTTTAATGAAGTGGCCAGTGAGGAAAAGGAAGGGGTTTCTAATAAAGTGGCCAGTGAGTGGACGGACAGGGTAGGGAGTTTTAATGAAGTGACCAGTGAGGAAAAGCACAAGGAAGGGGTTTCTAATAAAGTGGCCAGTGAGGAAAAGGAAGGGGTTTCTAATAAAGTGGCCAGTGAGTGGACATAGAAGGGGTTGCTAATAAAGTGGCTAGTGAGTGGACACACAGGGTAGGGGTTTCTAATAAAGTGGCCAGTGAGTGAGTGGACAGAGTTGGGGTTTCTAATAAAGTGGCCAGTGAGTGGACACACAAGTTAGGTGTTTCTAATAAAGTGGCCAGTGAGTGGACACACAAGGTAAATGTTTCTAATAAAGTGGCCAGTGAGTGGACAGACAGAGTTTCTAATAAAGTGGCCAGTAAGTGGACATAGAAGGAAGGGGTTGCTAATAAAGTGGCCAGTGAGTGAGTGGACAGAGTTGGGGTTTCTAATAAAGTGGCCAGTGAGTGGATGGACAGAGTTGGGGTTTATTAGAAACCCATACTTTGTACGTCCACCCACTGGTCACTTAGAAACACCTACCCTTTGCATCCACTCACTGGCCACTTTATTAGAAACATGTCCCTAATAAAGTGGCCAGTGAGTGAAAGGACAGGGTAGGGGTTTCTAATAAAGTGGCCAGTGAGTGGACACACAAGGTAGGGGTTTCTAATAAAGTGGCCAGTGAGTGAGTGGGTTTCTAATAAAGTGCACAATACAGCAGTGTATGAGACGTGCTCTCTTTGCACAGTCACTTGGTGTGCAGTGTCTGATGCGGAGGAGCAGAAGTGTCTGGATCTGGCTGGGAATGCCACAGCGCGGAACATTCGTGGAAAACTGCAGTGTGTGCGCGGCCAGAGCCCCACGGACTGCATGCAGAGAATTAAGGTGGGTGGAAATCCCACTGTTTCAAGCCAAGAAAACTAAACGGCAAAGCCACGGTTAGTTGTTCGCCTATTCTGCTGAAGGACAGAAGTCAGGGGGGCTTGAGTGAGATGGTGAGATGTTACTCTTTCATCTTTCATCAGAACGGTACAGCGGATGCAGCTTCCATGTATCCCGATGAGATCTACACTGCTGGAGTTTGCCATGGGTTGGATGTTGCAGTAGGGGAGTCTTATAACGGAGTGGGTAGGTAAAGTCTTTTACACAGAGATATGATGTCCTCCATATTTACAGTGCAGTCATTCAAAGTTAACTTAAAGACTTAAATTTTAAAGGAAGATGGTAATTAGATAACTTCAAGGTTTTAGACCAACTGTAATGTCTGGGGTCAAATTTATGGGTTTTAGTCCAAGTTTTAGAACAACATTAGGTGTTGGGCTAATTTTCAAGTTTGGGCCTATTTCATGGCTTTAATTTTAAGGCTTTAGACCAAGTTTAGTTTGGGCTAATATTATGGTTTTAGGCCAACTTCCGACTTTGGGCCAATTTTAGGGTTTGGGATAACTGTGTATTTTTAGAATGATGTTTAGAAACTGTGGACGTTTTAGGCTAGTTTAAATGTTTGAGCTAATTTTAAGGTTGGTCCAATATTATGGTTTTTGGGCAAATGTCAGAATTTGGGCCAATTTAAAGGTTTTAGAGCAAGGTTTGGGACTTAAATAAATTATTATTGTGGGGAGTTTTAGGATTTTTACCAATTTTAAGGCTTTAAGCTAATTTCAGATTGGGCCAATGTGGTATTAGGCCAATTTCAGAATCAGGGCCAATATTAAAGTTTTAAAAAGGCCAATTTTAAGGCTAGTGTAGGGTTTGTGGCCAGTTTTTAGGTTTGTGGTAAATTAAAGCTTTAGTCTAATTTTAAAATTTGGGCCACCTTGAGATTTTAGTCACAGTTTAATGTTTGGGCCAACTTAGGGTGTTTGGGCTTTTTTCTTTTTGGTTTTTTGAACTCTTTCGAAGTGTAGAGTTTGGGCCAATATTAGATTTGCCCAGTTTCAGAGTCATGGACAATTTAAAAGCTTTAGGCTAGTTTGAGGGTTCAAGCCAATTCCAGTGTTTTGAACTGATTTTAGGATTTGGGCCAAACTTTAGGTTTTATGCTTATTTTAGACCTTAGTTTAGAACAGATGACCTTAAAGGTACATTAAATTTTTCACTGAACTAAAACTCCAACTATATAATCCCTGATTTAAAACCACTTGATGTCCACTCACCTGTCAATGGTCATCTCTTGTGCACCCCCCCCCCCCCTCCCTTGCCAAAACCTCTTTTTTAGATGGCATAAATTACTATGTAGTGGCCTTGGCCCGGAAATCATCCGGCGACCTGTCGCTGCTGGAGATGCATGAGCGGAGCTCTTGTCACCCTGGGATCAGGACCACCGTGGGCTGGACTGTGCCCATCGGCTTCCTGGTCAACACATCGCAGATCAGTGTGAACGAGCAATGCAACTTCCCCCACGGTGAGAGACCCCCGCAGCAGAGTCAAGAACCTATAAATAAGCTAAAAAAACAGGAGACTGCCAAAAGCCTGAAGATAGGAGCATGCAAACTGTCCATGACCCTCATTAATTCTCATATACACATTCCTACATCTATATAACTGTACTTACTGACCACTTTATAAACTCTGCCTACCTAATAGCTCGTATAGTCCTCTATAAAGGTGCACAGCTACAGACTGTAGCCCTGATTATGGGCTGGACACAAACAAAAGTAGGGGTTTCCAATAAAGTGGCCAGTCCGTGTACACACTGTATGTGTGCGTGTAAGTTGCTATGCAAATGACGAATGTGATCACATACATCATCTGTGACTTTACCTCTCTTTGTCCCCCGGGTGGGCCGCAGCGGTGGGGGATTTCTTTGGCTATAGCTGTGTCCCCGGAGCAAAGGATCCAGAGCATGACCCCAAAGGCACCAACCCCAGAAACCTGTGTGAAGCCTGTATAGGTGACGACAATGACCGCCACATCTGTGCCAACAACCCCAGAGAACGCCACTACGGGGAAGCAGGGGCACTCAGGTACTGTGTGTGTGTGTGTGTGTGTGTGTGTAGATGATCTGGAGGAGTCTGTTTTATTTAAACCTCAGACGTTTAGTCTGGTCTACTCTTGTTTGAAGTGAGCAGTGAAGATCAAATCACTATGGCCAGCTTCAAAGAGCTCTCTGAGGCCTTCAGAAAGAAGGCGGTAGATGCAGAGGAGTCTGGGAAGGGGTTTAAAATGATCTCATTCGAAATCGTACGTTGTGCTGTCCGCTAAATCATTTCCAAGTGGGACAACTGCCAACATGGCCAGGTCAGGCCTTCCTAGCAAATTCCGCCCAAGAGCTGACCTCAAGATGAGTAAAAGGTAATGTCGAAGTGCAGGATCTACCATCAGAAAGGGACTGAGCTAATCTTATAGTATTATGTACTATTGTGGTACATAAGACTGGAAGTCTTGCCGATCCTGCATCCAGCTATTGGACTGTGCTCTATTCCGCAGATGTGTGGCAGAGAACCTTGGCGATGTGGCCTTCGTAAAGCACACCACGGTCTTCGACAACATGAATGGTAGGTTCACCCAGACCCAGACCCTTGGAGGTTTAGAAATATCTGACAGATTCTTTTATAATTATAATATCTGTGATTCCAGCCAACCAGCAAAAACCAGCACATAGCAACTCCTACACTTTTACCTAATGATCAACACCAGGGGGCAGTGTTTCACAACAGTGTAGCAGCTATTCATAACGGTTGCAGACAGGCAGAGGCAGATAGCTGATGGGTCTCACAGATCGTAAAGAGAATCATGTCTCTCTTTATCAAGCTGCGGTGTTTTTCCATCCTGGGAATTCCGAAGTAGATCCTCCATATGAAGTTGGAATAATAGGCAGCATATTTAAGGCTGAAGATGAATAAAAATTAGATTTCTCAGTATAGGTGTGTGGCAGATTTTGACATTATCATTGTGTGGGAGCTTATTAAGTGTATAATTCTGTGTGTGTGTGAAAGGCACTTTGGAGTATAAGCACTGATCTCCGATCAGGCCGAAACTGTGAGCTCCTGAGTGATATAGCCATCTAGGCTTTGGACTTATCATCCACATTATGCCACAGCCTTCAAGGCCGGGAGTCCCAGAGACTACAGTTGGCCTCTATGGGTGGGTAGAATGGCCCTCTCTTCCCCCCCAATCACTCAACGTGATGACGTCTGTTTGCTGATGTAAAAGAAATAGCAGTCAGTGATCTATTTCTAATTTGGGATCTATACTAATTGATGTGTTTTCTTATAGGCATATGCACGAAGCAAGAACCATTAAGGACCTTCTCCTCAATCTAGTACTTTCCAGTTGCACCAACTATCTGGATTTCCTGATGTACTCGCAGGATAATTGTTTAATACAATACAAGAAAACAGAAACCAAACAAGCACAAAGTTTAGCAAAATAAAGAACACCAGACTCACATAAACAGGCCAAATCTACAAACCGTCAATTGACTGGGACAGGGACAGGGACATTACCCCCCCACATGCAAAACATGCACAAGACCAGACAGGGGACGACTGAAACAAAGGGGTACTTGTACAGACACTAACAAGAGACTCACAAGGAACATCTGGGACTAACAAGAGGGCGTGGCTACAAAGTAGACACTGGTGGAAACACTAATGGACAGGCGTGGCTAGGGCAGACAAGACACAAACAGAGCCATGTGCTCCCAAGGCAAACAAAGGCAGACATGACAACAGGGGCAGGCATGACAGAGCTCAACTGGCTTGAAAGAGAATGCTAACTGTCCAAATCTGTTAGCTAACACATGTCCGCACTGGCTAGCATTAAAATGAGTGATGGGGAAATGTGAGGGAGGGACACCCTACCTGAGAGCAAAGCCAACTCTTCTGTTTGGACTCCGGGCAACTGGGGCTCAAATGTGTGATGTCCAGGTCATAGGGCCAACGGTTTTGCCCCACTTTCTGCCAAACTTCACTTAATTTCTCAAGTCAAAAAACATAATAAAATGCTGTTATTACATCAGAACTGATCCCAACCTCTAGTAGCCACAACAACCTTCACTGCAACTCAAAATGTTGGACATGGTTGCTCACTAAAGCACTGTGCTGTAAAACTGTTCAGGTAAAAATCAGGAGTCGTGGGCTCTGGACCTTGAGCTGGAGGACCTGAAGCTGCTTTGTCCTGACGGAGGCGAGGCTTCGCTCTTCCAGCACAAACGCTGCCACCTGGCCGTGGTGCCGGCCAACGCTGTGGTGGTGCGCCTGGAGGATAAGTGCCGCGTTTACAAGTTCCTGGAACGCGTGCAGGTCAGCCAAGACACCGGGCAGCTGCGGACACTGAACGCCAGCTGGCAGATACACTCTATGGTCCACTGAAATGAACACTCACACACACAAATGCTAACTTACCTACTTATTTACCCTAAGTAACTGCAATAATCCCAGTCTCAGTGGGCTAATACGAGTTTGATGAAATGCCCTTTGGTATCAAAGAGGTCAAGGAAATCTCACTGGCCCACTCCAGGGTAGCTGCCTTCTTCTAGTCAAGGGAAAAGGCATAACTGTAACTGTATCAGGGTCTAGAAGGGTCAAGGGTTGCTCCTAGAACCTTTGCATTATGTGGACTTTACACTTCTGCATTTACAAATATGGTTCTCTAATGGACTATCTATCAATCGGCCTTCTACTGGTTCTTCAACAGCATCTGCACTTTCATTTTTAACAGTGTGAGCAACCCTGGGTGTTAACCAGTCCTTGTTTGTGCCAATTTCTTCCAGAATGCATTTGCCAACGCCACCCAGGGATTCTCCCTCTTCAGTTCGGTGGCATATGGCCAGCCTGATGTGATGTTTAGTGATTCTACTCAGAAGCTGCTGAGGGTCATGGGCACCTATCCGTCTTGGCTGGGGCATAGCTACACCACCATGCTTCAGGCATTTGAGTGTGAAGGTAAAGTTACACTAACATGCTTCAGGTGTTGACCTCCATGCTGGAGTACAAATAAACACCACCAACTCCACCTTAATGAGACTGAATATGAAGGTAGAGAAGCACCGTGTTTCATTATTATAGTTAGACATTTAAATGCAAAGGTAGAGATAGATAGGTTCAAACATTTGAGAATGAAGGTGAAGATGCATCATCATGCTTCAGATCTTTGCACCACCATGGTTCAGACATTAGAAAATGAAGGTGAAGATGCATCATCATGCTTCAGATCTTTGCACCACCATGGTTCAGACATTAGAAAATGAAGGTGGGAATGTACCACTATGGTTCAGATGTTTAAAAACCAAGTTAGAGATGGACCACCATAGCTCAGATGTTTGAGACCGAAGGTAGACATATGTTTGAGAATTAGTTAGAGATGTACCGATATGCTTTAGATGTTGGAAAATAAAGGTTGTGATGCACCACCATGGTTCAGAGGTTTGAGACCGAAGGTGGAGATGCACCATCATGCTTCTAATGTTTGGGATGGATGGTAGAGATGCACCAATCTTCTTTAGATGTTTGAGATAGAAGGTGGAGATGCACCATCATGCTTCTAATGTTTGGGATGGATGGTAGAGATGCACCAATCTTCTTTAGATGTTTGAGATAGAAGGTGGGGATGCACCATCATGTTTCTAATGTTTTAGATGGATGGTAGAGATGCACCAATCTTATTCAGATATTTGAGATGGATGGTAGAGATGCATCAATTTAGTTCAGATGTTTGAGATGGATGGTAGAGATGCACCAATCTTGTTCAGATGTTTGAGATGGATGGTAGAGATGCACCAATCTTGATCAGATGTTTGAGATGGAAGGTGGAGATGCACCATCATGCTTCTAATGTTTGAGATGGATGGTAGAGATGCACCAATCTTGTTCAGATGTTTGAGATGGATGGTAGAGATGCACCAATCTTGTTCAGATGTTTGAGATGGATGGTAGAGATGCACCAATCTTGTTCAGATGTTTGAGATGAATGGTAGAGATGCACTCCAATGTTTAAAAACATAAGTAGAGATGCACTCCAATGTTTAAAAACATAAGTAGAGATGCACCACCATGATTCAGATGTTTGGGAGCAAAGGTACACCCATACAACAAGAGTTCTTCAAGGGTTCTTTAGTCAAGACTATGGGTCTATAAACTTTTTTTGGATGTCTAATTAATGGTCTAGTTAAGAATGGATACTAATTCAGTGGATTACTGGATTATGTAATATATCTAACTCTTTTTTGCTTACAGTACTTAAAAGATTTGATGCTTGATGCTGGATACCATGACTAACATGCCTAGCATGCCTTTAATAATGATGATAATGACTGAGTAGGCAAGAACACCTTGCCTATTCTAATGCCATGCTTTCATCCAATCCGTTCTTTGCTCTATCAGTAGTATTACTGGATTCCGACTACAGTGTTATGGCAAGCAGACTGTAGCTAAAGTATAGCCTTTGAGAAGTAGTTCATGATGTATTGTGTACTGAGTTCTTTGCAAGGTCTTTGATCAAGCGTGTCTTTATTTGCCCATATGTTAAGCTAACCTACTATAAGATGCTTCATTAAATAGCGCACTGCGCTGACCTTCTCCTCTCATTCACAGGTTTGTGCTGATGTGATGAAAAGCCCCCCACACCTCCACACTCTCTCTCTCTTTCTTTCTTTCTTGCGCTCTCTCCCACCTTCCATATCTCCCATTTTCCCTTCTCTTTCTCTTCTACACTAATCTACCCCATCCACCCTGCTTAAGGAGCGCATAAAGAGTGGCGCAGGCTCTATGTAGGCCAAAGGCCTGTTAGCTACCATGCTTCATAGCCTCCCTCCTTTATTCTCTCCTCTGCTAGCAGCTAAAATGCAGCACATTAGCTACACTGTTGCCGATCTACGCCACTTGATCTGCGGTCTCACGATGGAAGAAGGTCGATGCCAGCAGGCCATGTTTTCCAGGGAGGGGGAGCCACCACGCGCCATGAAGGGATTCATTCTTTTGAGGCAATACTGTGTTACATGTACTTCAAATCCATTGCAATTCAATATCTTTGGCTAATGCTGGTGGCAGCCCACTAAACCAGCGGTTCCCAGTCCCGGTGCTGGGGGCCCACTGCCACCCACAGAATTTAAAGCCCTGTTGGAGCTGGATTAGTTTTACTTAGGGGAAACACTGTAATTGAAGTGACTGCTATGATCTTAATCCAGTATGAATCTGCAGTGTGTGTAGTTTGTACAGTAGGACAGCGCTCATTTCGGAATGAATGGACATCTGTTATTGGTTGAACCTGGAACCCAAAGTAAGAGTAGTCATGTTCCAGTTGGGCAAATAGGAACTGAATCCAATTAGCATGGCAGAGAAATAGAATTTAGTTCTGTAGGGTTACAAGTAAAATATCATTAATAAAATGTAGATTTAATTAATTAATTTGTTTAACACAGTAATTCAGACATAATTCCTACATGTAACAAGAAAAATGATGCATGCCTTGAGGTTTGATCCAGGGAATTGGAATTGGAACCAACTGTGGCAAATTTGAATGGCTCAAGTATCAGCCTGATCCTTTGTTTTTACCGCTGTGCCCTCTGGCGCCCTCCAGTTGCCATTAATAGACATTATGCCCAGCAGGGAGGAGTGTTCTCTGAAGGTAACAGAACAGTTTTGAATCTGTAACTATTTTACAGTGTAACATAATATAACATAAACGTAACCAAATCTATGGTTCTGGTGCTTTGACTGTGTCTCAGACTATGCCGAAATTCTTCAAATTATTTCTCGGTTTCCTTTTTTTTGCCCATGTGACCTAAACCAACCCAGTTACAGCCAGTAACCTAGTTAGATATTCTATTCGATTATTTCCCTGTGGGGAAATACACTCTAATAACACCACTAATAAGGTAATGAGCGATTAATGTCCTGTAGTGATTTAAAAAAAAAAGTCATGCAGTGTCCAGCCATGGATTTGGTGAAATCGGATCGGATTGAAGATGGAACAATGAGATCCACTCTATTTATGTGTCACATGGGCCTGAAGTCATAATCCTCTCATTGCTGGAGTGCTGATCTTGGATCAGATTCCCTTCTTATTTACAGTGACCTTACTGACAGGAACAGCTCTGAGATCAGTGCTCATACTTTGAGAAGATTTTGGAAAACAGGCCCAGAAGTCATCGACATAATCACTTCTCAATCTAGGTTGTGGGTTCGGTACCTATGTCCGTTAGACTGTCACTGTTGGCCCATTGAGCAAGGCCCTTAACACTTTGACCTCAGCTGTCCAAGTTTACCAACTGGAAGATATATGTGATGAGGACAATTTTGTTGTACTGTACACGTGTAAATTTAAACATTCAAGGCTATCTCTGGGAATTTTTGGTCTGGGGATCTGGGGATACTTCTTCCAGTACGAATCAGCCTAAAAAAAACTCTGGTGAAACCAATGCAGCTCCAATAGGGCTAAAGATATCTGACGTAGCATAGCCTACAAAGAGGTCTCAAGAGGTACTAAGTTTGTAAGATAGTACTAAGAAGTACTAGAGTTTTCTTTGTGACATCTGGACTAGTAAGTAATGAAAGCGTATAGATATCTGCTAACTTGAGTAAGCGGAACATACATGTTAGCTTTTCGGATCAATATTACATATTGGTTGAGCTGTTGACTGTCCTTCCATTTTACACAGTTTGCCACTAACCCCAAATTGATCAGATACAACATGTTACCTGTCTAAATTGTGCTTCTTTACTTCCAAACTGGAGCTACGAGGCTAATGTACTCACCCAAACATGCCCCAAAGCTCCCTAAACCAGCATTCAGATCTTCATGAAGGTGGTGCAGACTTGTTGATGTGGTTGAGGCTACAGCATGACCTTCTGTGGACTATAAAACTGACCAAAACATCTCCATGTAGCTGAACGCTAAAGAAAGCTATTTTACCCAACAGGCATTGTGCCAAATTACAACTTCCCCACATAATCAGACTCCCCCAGTAAGAAAGAAATTAGCAGTTAACCTAATTACCAAGATTAGCAGTTTAGCAGCATTACTCATATTATTCATAGCAGCAAACTGCAAACTTTCTGTAGCGTCTGTATCCCCGTGTGATGTGCCTACTTGTCGGATACGGTGGGTCTCGTTGATGGTGGGAAATCGACAAAACACCTGTTGATAAAATGACAGCCCCTAGCGTTATAGTTCACGGCACCATAAACTGCATCGACAAGCCTTTATGCAACATTAATGAAGACGTGGATGTGGTTCGAGGGAAGTGTGTTGGTGTGTATTTCTGAAAATGACTTGGATGACTATTGACTTCTAGTGTTTGTTACCTACACTAGCCTTGAAACTCCAGCACTAAAATGAAGAAGCAGAGTGTGGATGCTAAAATTGTCTTGTCTGACCAACTACAAGTGGGGTAAGTTGCAAATTGTGCAAAATTGACTTTCCACCCAACCATTCCTTTAAGGAATTTTCCCTTCGTAAGTGCACCGTTAGTCTTTCTCATTGAAAACGCTTCAAAACGACTTCTCTGGAAATTGTTTTCCGCGTCGACCCGTTTTTTTTTCTGCTTCTACGTGGGTGGAGCTCAACACAGGTGCTCGTATGGTACTGTTTCCTGGCTTGCCTCCAGGATAACGCTATACCGACTTGAACAATATTTCATGTAAATAGTCTTGTGTGGCTTCATATTGGTAGAACATTTGTAGAAGTCTTCTGTCATCAATAAAAACACTTGACGAAAGCGTGCAAAGGCCTGTTGTTGGGTGTTGTGTTCTACGTCTATGTAAGTCAGTGTTGGGGAGAACGGGTTAATGAAAAATCCATGGCACACACCAGCATATCCAATTCCCTGCACACTCAAGCATATGTGCGTTTCTGAACATATGCTAATGCATTATAAATGATAATGGCATCTAATACAGGCCGCTAATGGATTGGTTTCGGGCGTGCTGACACAGCTAATGAACATTAGTGATTTTGATTGCGGGTTAATTAAGCATTTATGGGCACATGATCAAATGACCTTGAGAATGTTGACGCTCATTCTCAAACATACAAAGCCACGTATCTAATTATCATGTGACCATGTGTTTTCAGGCGCAGTCTATTTCTCACAATTTGGAAACCCTGCATTAATTACGCACTCGTTCTCTGTGACGGCGCCATGGAAAAGCCTGCTTTCTTAGTGCCGCAATTAACTTCTGAGCCCTCCGAGACATTGTGTCCGACTGATTGGAGCTTATTGCACTTGCCGTAATAGGCCCTGTAGTTGGACATCGCTGGACTCGAGTACCTATGGATACACGTTGTCGCCAATGAGACTCGCTAAGAAGAGCTAAAGGGGAAGTGTTCAGCAGCAGATGGCTTTTCTGATGCCACACTGCAGAATCAGTGTGTGTGTGTGTGAGAGATAGAGGCAGCAGGCTTCATTAATCTGAGCTTTATATAACACACTCCCCAGTGACAGCGCATGAAGTGTCAGCCTTCGGTACTGCTGTGGCTGAAGGCTTTTGCTTATGTTATTAGCTATATAATCCAGGCTGACCGATACTGAGGTAAAAAAATAAATAAATCACTTTCATGATAAAATTTCAACAAACAATTCATTAAACAAACAAAAGAGTAGAAAACCGAGCTAATTATAATCTAAAGGCACTGGCATAATGATAAAGTATGGGACTAATGAATCCTATATTCGGCCTTCACTAGAAATAGATGACAGTTAGCACACGGCTAATAGACAAACAGGCTGATTTAGGCTAATTCAGACTTCAAACAGGCTCATTTACAAAACAAATATCACTGAAATCTGCATAAAGAATAAAACATGCATTATTTGTTAACCTTTATAAGGTAAACAACAGCTTCGTATGTTAGGGTTAGGCTAGAACTGACACCACTAGCTTGGTTCTAACAGAACTGCAGTTTTCCATGGAGGCCCTGATGGAAGCTAACGTAGTGGAAAATACTTACAAGTCAGTGCTGAGTATAATCTGGTGTCACAGTCATTCATTCCTCCTTCCAGAAAAAGTCTTTAGGTCTACATGTCCCAGTAGATAGCGAGGAACCACCTGAATAGGGTGCAAATGGCAGGCAGGGGTAGCGAGGGTTAGCGATGCGAGCATTATGGTGTGGACCAAACTTTACTTTACATTTCTAACATTAAGGGCACATTTGGGGCAGTGGTGGCTCAGTGGTAAGAGCATCAGGGTATTGATGACAGGGTTGTGGGTTCAATGCCTGGGCTTGGAAAGCTGCAACCGTTGGGCCCCTCACTCTCACTGTGTGTGTTTGATCACTAGTGTGTATGTATGTGTGTTCACTCCCATGGATGGGGTACACTAGTGTCCAACACTAATGGTGAATATGGTTGTCTCTGTCTCTATTTAACCCAACACTGAATGTTAATCATACAGCTAACATCATGGCTTGTAATATTTGAATGCTAAATTAGTATCAGTATTTTTTATGAATTTAAATTAACTATTGGTTGATGGTTGCTTTTGATGCTTTTGTTTGAGTTTGACATTTTAGCTGGTCTACAACCACGACCAGCCCAACCACAATGGTCATCCAATATGACCAGGTTTTGTTGCTAGCAGGACCAAGGTGATTAACCAGTATAACCAGCTTGATCAAGCTAATAGACCCGCTAGGCTAGCAAACTCGAGGGAATACATACTCTATGGTAGTTAAGAGCCAAGGAGGCTTTCCATCTTAGCTCTCATCGCCACAACCTTTAGAGACCATTTCAAACCATCTAAGACCAGTTACCAGCAAAAGCTGGTCTTAAGGTAGATTGGTCTTAGCAGGCTACGACTGCAGCTTCAGTAGCCTAGTTTATTACACAGTTGTGTTAGCTAATATTGCTTTTAATTGTTAATACGACCCCTGCAGTCTTGCTAGCGGCAGCGAAGGAGTCCCAAGCCCAATTTCCAGCTAAGCTAGCTAGTAGCATTCACAATGAGCAAGCGGTTGCTTCTGAATTCTGTGTTTTGGAGATTCTTAATGAGTGACCTTTCACCCTTGGTTGGAGAAAAATAAAACACATGCATACACATACACAGCCGGTCATGCTCTGCCTTGGTCCAGCAAGCTGGCTAGCTGGCTGGCAGGCGCTCAGGTAAAGGATTGGGCCACAGGCAGAACTGGCCATTCCTCAGGATAATATTTCCTCTTCTGATCCTGCGGGGGCCTGTGAGCCGCATATAAGCCGCGGGCCGAGTCCATCTCGGCCCCTTTGATCACATTTCACAGGCTTATCAGGGTGGGCCGGCGCACCTTGGCAAACGCAGGTCAAGGTGGGTCAATCCTGCACAAAGCAGGCATACAGAGAAGCTGTGGGCAGTGGAGTGTGCCCACACACAAAGCCACGTCCAGTCCCGCTGGAAATAGCCGTAGCTCATGTTGTTCCCACCTTTGGGAGACTTTTTCCAGTCAGAACAGGAAAAACTGTGACCCAGAAACAAGGCAGAGGGTTTATCTGCTTTGTACAGGTTTTCAGGATGAGCTGGACACCTTATGAGCGTACTATGGATAAGAGGATGCTCCTCTGCAGTCTGATCTTAGAAAAGACTAGAAAACATTAAAACACATTACTATAGGACTGCGGCTAAGAGAAGGGGGTTACAATGACCAGATAAATTTCTGAGGAATTAAAGAATCAAGTGCCCAAGTGATTTTGAAGGGATAATTTAATTTATTTAAAGAGAAAAATTAAAATAACGGGTACTGCCAGTTAACCCACCAATGTGTAGCCCCCCCAATCACTAGCAAAGCAAGAACTTATAACTCCTGATAACACTTTTCTAACTACCACCAGTGCAGGACCACAGCCCTGCCACACCACCTAACAGATCCCTGCACCAACAAACACTGAGTGATTAAACCACCTGGAGAGAGCATGGCCAATTGTGCTCAGACTCCAGGCACAGATGGTAAAGCAGGACTTGCTTTATTGCACTGCCACTGTGGGCAGAGCGAATGAGTGCTGAGCCAGTCATTGATATTAGTCTATAGGAATCCAAATTAAAACAGTCACCAAGAGAACACACCTGACATTCAGCCACTGTACACATCTAGGCTTTGCCATTGGAGCTAGATGCTATAGAGACAGCTGCCATTCCTGACCAAGTCAATTTCAGGAGTACTCCTCATCATTATCTAAAGGCCACCAATAATAGTTTTGTAAAATCCCTTTTCTGTACTTAGAAACATCAAATCCTCTGAAGATTATACAAACCATTGAGTCTCCATAAAAGTAAATAAACCCATCACAGAAAGAAGAGGGACATTACGAGAGAAATTAAACCAGACATTACCAAGAGACAGTGGTGAAGCCAGCCCAAAGAGCAGTTACCAACTCATATCCAGGCAACAGGCCACTATTCTGCACAGGCAAGTGCAAATACAAGTTACAACTGACTGTAGTTACATTAAGCTCAGACCTAGGCCTTCATAGTATAAGAGGAAGAGTTCCACACAAGGTATTTGAAAGCAAGACACCTTTATTTAACAAGGGATCAGGGTTGACTCAAGCTGAGGTGGTGCAGTTTGTGTAAATCACTTCCCCACTAGACACAACCGAGACTGGCTGGGAGTTCCATACAGCTGCACCAACATCTCTCCCTGGTGAAGAGAACCAGCAGGTTATACCAAAAAAAAAAAAAAAAAAAAAAAAAAAAAAAAAAAGTAAAAAATGAGTGGTCCAAAAGACCAACTGACTTGCCAGAGTTTACAAATACTAGTTTGTTGTAAGGCTCAAAGAATCAGAGCTGGATAAGTCCAAGATTAATATCTACTCACTCTTCCTGTTGCACCTTGGTTCACAAATGGCACCTGCAGTCGGAGAGCATACTGCTGTACTGCAGTGGATGAAGATCTGGAGAAACAAGGTAGGAAGTGAAACACTGGCCCTTTGCTTCTTCATACATGGCAAAGACATCCAATACTTACCCTCTCCTTCAAAGGAGCCATGGAAGCAGGATCCACAAACGTAAACATCTTGAGGACAAAGCGCTTGTAATGGCTAGGGTATGGAAGTCCAGAGGACCCATCAACTGGAACCAGAGTGGTCAGGTATCGGTCATCTCGGTAAGGGCACCTTTGGAGTACATCAGAGTTAGCCCGTACCAAGACACCGGCCTATGACAGTGGTAGACATGCAGCCAGCTTACCCATTCACCAGAAGGTCCCACTGAGGAACACTGACAGGGTCAGGGGTGGAGGTTGCCCAGCAGCGGTCAAGGACCAGGACAAGATTGGGATCAGTCCTCTCCAACATGCGCACCTCAACATACACAGGCTCCCTCAGGACCTTGGTCACAGGGTAGTCAGCCTCAGTGTAGTAGGAGGTGTAGGCCACTTGTTCTGTGGAAATGAAGGAGAAGGGGTTATTGAAGCCAGAGAAAGTCAAGATCACTCAAAATTCAGTAAAGTAACTTACCTTCCACACAGCCCTTGGTAACACACTGACCATTGCCTAGTCTTAGCTCTACCCTGAGGGGACCAGAAGCTGCTACAGGTAGAGGAGGATCGTTGGAGGCAAGCTCCACAGCCAGGGACGCAACGGTGGTAGTGGAATATCTACACTGGAAGTAAAGCCTTGCAAAGGAACCAAGAAATCATTAAAACCCACAACTCCTAAACAAACACCAGCCATAAGATTCTGACCCTGACTTACTCAAAGTGGCTATCCCTGGTGATGGCACCGAGAGGTCCCACTCCAACTTCATAGGACGAGGACATTTTGTTCTCATAGATCACATAGTCGCCAAGCACCTGGTGGGAAAAGAACAGCATTGTAGACACCCCTAAAACAAGCACCACCTACCTGAAGACACTAGCTTCTGTTACTAACCGCTGCTCTTGTGCCACAAGCAGTTACAGGAAACTGGTATATGGCAAAGTCAGCATTATAGTCTGCAACACCACAGGGCCCATCACTGCCTCCCAACAGGCTGATCGAGTCCAGACTGAGCCTGGGTAGTGTTGTATCCCTGGCCACCACCAACACAAACTGCCCATCGATCATGCACTGGACAGTCACTGGAAACAGAGGAAGACACCTCATAATTGACAGGGCTTTAAATTCAGCTCCAATAAGAGTCAAGAAATGAAAAAACCTTTACCTGTTCTCCCATAGTAGCACTGCTGCCCATCAAAACAGCAATTTATAGCACCACACTGAGAAGCATCTATGCCAGGTTCTCCACAAGGGATCTTGTCAGGATCATCCAATCTGCATTTATCAGCACTGGTCACTGGTAGTTGAGGATCAAAGCTTGGAGGAACAAATGGCCCAGAAACAAGGGGAGGAAGTGGTCTAGGCAGTTGAGAAGACGGCCCAGAAACAAGGGGAGGAAGTGGTCTAGGCAGTTGAGAAGACGGCCCAGAAACAAGGGGAGGAAACTGTCCAGGCAGCTGAGAAGATGGCCTAGGTAGCTGAGAAGAAGGCCCAGAAACAAGGGGAGGAAGTGGCCCAGGCAGCTGAGAAGAAGGCCCAGGCAGCTGAGAAGAAGGCCCAGAAACAAGGGGAGGAAGTGGTCTAGGCAGCTGAGAAAATGGCCTAGGTAGCTGAGAAGAAGGTCCAGAAACAAGGGGAAGAAGTGGTCTAGGTAGCTGAGAAGAAGGTCCAGAAACAAGAAGAGGAAGTGGTCTAGGTAGCTGAGCAGATGGCCCAGAAATGAGGGGAGGAAACTGTCCAGGCAGCTGAGAAGATGGTCCAGGTAGCTGAGGATTTTGAGGTTGCTTCTCTGCTTGTAGACTCCATGAGGTTACAGCTGCATTGCTTAGACTATTAAGCCAGAAAGCCACAAACACTACAGTTCCCCATCTTTTCCCCATCATTACTAAAGCCTGTACGCCAACAAGTAACTTCCTTAACTTTTGCTGACCTTTTTATTGTGTCTTTCCTGCTAATTGTGAAAAGCCCCTCCTCCAACATGTTTAGACCATGATAATGTTCCAGCCCTGTGCAATCATCAACTGCCTCAGTGCTGATTTCACTTTTAATTTGAACAAGACGTAACCCTGCTTATCCTCTTTATCCTCTCAGGTGTAGAATGACAAAGACTGATCTTATGTGAAACTCCAGACATTGTTGACTGGTTTAAATCCTAGTCAATATTTGAGGGAAGAAAGATGGAAAAGGTTTTGTGGGAATTTACAGTTAGTAGAAATAACATGTTTTTCTACCAATTCTAACAAGGCCTGTCCTTCCTAAGACTTCGGAATGCACCCTCCCTCACTTGGGAGTACCTTCTAGTGTCTAAACAAGATAAATGACATTGTCAAATTATGTTTGCACTCATTTCAACACAGAACATCCAAGTAGAATGTGGTGCATCACAGGCCCTGTCCCATTACTCGTACTCCTTTTTTGCACATGCCTGCTAGGTGTCCAAGGCTGTAGGGTGTCCAATTTCTTGAAAGTTCCTCCACAAGGGTGCTCTTATACATCGAGGTGCATCCCAATTCGGCTCTAAACTCTGACAACTTGAACACTCATGCCTCTTTTACTGGCCCTTCAACAAGTCAACTTCCAGGAGGGAGCTTTAGGGTGGGAATTGGGACAGGGCCACAGTCTGACCTGCACTCAAGTGCCTAAAAACAGGCAATATGTACGCAGTAGCCTGTATCTCTGCCCCCAAACTTTTAACTGTAGAAAATCTGAAATATGCTGCCAACTTTTTGTTTTTTTCACTTTGCAAAGGAAGAAAATGTTTTATTAACCCCTTTACCTACATTAACCGCATTTAGTAAAGTCTTTAGCAAGAGCACTGTCCATAATGCTTTTGGTTTTATGGGAGAAAAACAAAAGGCCAGAAAACCTTGCTTTACTTATTTAATTAATCTAGTGAAGGCTGCTAACACAATTGTCCATTTTTTTTTGGTGTAATGTTCAAGATCAGTCCATCCCTAATATCTCATGCTTTCCCCACATGGTGCTTGCAATCAAAGTTAACTCCACTACCCAGTAGACAAACTCCCCCAAAGCACCCATTCAATCACCACTCAGAACCCCCTTTTTTCCTAGAGAACCCCTGAGGGACACAACCCAAATATCTCAAGACTTAACTGTAGAACCTAATTTCACCTTTCTTAGGATGTTTCAGCAGAGCATCTAAACAAGTTGAAATGTAAAACCCACAGGCTATTATCCATTTGGATCAGGAAAACACCACATTCAAAAGGCAAACAGAGGATGTAAGAGTTCCTGCACAAAAACTATTCAGGCCCTCAACCAAGACTGTGGCTGGTGGCCAAAACACAGTCCCCTGTATCACTTATTACAATTTCCCGCTCAGTTGCGCATCCCCTTTACAACTCATCCCTGTATTTGTACTCTTCTACTGGGATTTTGCACAAATTAAGTGGCTATTGCCATTAATACTTCAGGTTATTATTTGATGAAGCTGTATCTCTGCTCATTTATTCACTGCTCAAAAAATATAGGGAACACTCAAATAACACATCCTAGATCTGAATGAATGAAATATTCTCATTGAATACTTTGTTCTGTACAAAGTTGAATGTGCTGACAACAAAATCACACAAAAATCATGAATGGAAATCAAATGTATTAACCAATGGAGGCCTGGATTTGGAGTCACACAAAATTAAAGTGGAAAAACACACTACAGGCTGATCCAACTTTGATGTAATGTCCTTGCAGGAACAGCTGACAGCTAATAATCTTGCAGGAACAGCTGACAAACTCCAGCCACATGAGGTCTAGCATTGTCCTGCATTAGGAGGAACCCAGGGCCAACCGCACCAGCATATGGTCTCACAAGGGGTCTGAGGATCTCTTCTCTGTACCTAATGGCAGTCAGGCTACCTCTGGCGAGCACATGGAGGGCTGTGCGTCCCTCCAAAGAAATGCCACCTCACACCATTACTGACCCACTGCCAAACCGGTCATGCTGAAGGATGTTGCAGGCAGCAGATCACTCTCCACAGCATCTCCAGACTCGGTCACATGTGCTCAGTGTGAACCTGCTTTCATCTGTGAAGAGCACAGGGCGCCAGTGGCGAATTTGGTCAGTGGCCAGGGGTCGGTTTCTAACCGTTTGTGCAGACACATGCACATTTGTGGCCTGCTGGAGGTCATTTTGCAGGCCTCTGGCAGTGCTCCTCCTGTTCCTCTTAGCAAAAAGGCGGAAGTAGCTGTCCTGCTGCTGGGTTGTTGCTCTCCTACGGCCTCCTTGTGTACTGGCCTGTCTCCTGGTAGCTCCTCCAGCCTCTGGCCACTACGCTGACCGACACAGCAAAACTTCTTGCCACAGTTGATGTGCCATCCTGGATGAGCTGCACTACCTGAGCCACTTGTGTGGGTTGTAGAGTCTGACTCATGGTACCACGAGTGTGAAGCCACCAACATTCAAAAGTGATCAAAACATCAGCCAGAAAGCATAGGTACGGAGAAGTGGTCTGTGGTCCTCACCTGCAGAACCACTCCATTGAGTGTGTCTTGCCAATTGCCAATAATTTCCACCTTTTGTCTATTCCACTTGCACAACAGCATGTGAAACTGCTTGTCAATCAGTGTTGCTTCCCAAGTGGACAGTTTGATTTACTTGGAGATAGTGTTTAAGTGTTCTCCATTTTTGTGGGGCAGTGTATAAGCCATTTCACAGGAAGAGACCATTAGCTAAATATTTCACTCAATTATACAATGCACAACCATGCATGCAGCACCTTCTGTTAAATCTAGGTAAAAGAACCCCTCAGGCCTGCAAATCATCAAGAGGACAAAAACTAGCCAGCAGACAACCTTATTTAAATAAACAGTCTGGAAGAAGAGGATCTAACTTCCATCCCCCAAAAAGAGCAAGCAAGTGTTGCAACTTTGCTACACTAAACGTGGACTGTAAGGATGAGGACAAAGATAAATTCCACACAAGGTATTTGAAATCAAGACATCTTTATTTAATGAGGGGTCAGGATTCACTCAAGCTGAGGTGGTGCAGTTTGTGTGTACATCACTTCTCCACTAGACACAACTGAGACTGGCTGAGAGTTCCATACAGCTGCACCAACATCTCGCCCTGGTGGAGAGAAACAGCAGGTGAGTAGCAGCCAGAGGACCTGAACAGTGGGCAATATCTGAAATAGTGGTTCTAGAAACAACCCCAACCAGGAATTTGAGCAATTCCACTGTTTAGGGACCCAAAGTCACTGAAAACCACCGACCTAGAGAACCAAAACCAACAAATGCACTTACTCCTCCTGTTGCACCTTGGTTCACAAGTGGCACCTGCAGTCGGAGAGCATACTGCTGTACTGCAGTGGATGAAGATCTGGAGGAACAAGGTACGAAGTGAAACACTGGCCCTTTGCTTCTTCATACATGGCAAAGACATCCAATACTTACCCTCTCCTTCAGAGGAGCCATGGAAGCAGGATCCACAAACGTAAACATCTTGAGGACAAAGCGCTTGTAATGGCTAGGGTATGGAAGTCCAGAGGACCCATCAACTGGAACCAGAGTGGTCAGGTATCGGTCATCTCGGTAAGGGCACCTTTGGAGGACATCAGAGTTAGCCCGTACCAAGACACCGGCCTATGACAGTGGTAGACATGCAGCCAGCTTACCCATTCACCAGAAGGTCCCACTGAGGAACACTGACAGGGTCAGGGGTGGAGGTTGCCCAACAGCGGTCAAGGACCAGGACAAGATTGGGATCAGTCCTCTCCAACATGCGCACCTCAACGTACACAGGCTCCCTCAGGACCTTGGTCACAGGGTAGTCGGCCTCAGTGTAGTAGGAGGTGTAGGCCACTTTTTCTGTGGAGATGCAGGAGAAGGGGTTATAGAAGCCAGAGAAAGTCAAGATCACTCAAAATTCAGTAAAGTAACTTACCTTCCACACAGCCCTTGGTAACACACTGACCATTGCCTAGTCTTAGCTCTACCCTGAGGGGACCAGAAGCTGCTACAGGTAGAGGTGGATCATTAGAGGCAAGCTCCACAGCCAGGGACGCAACGGTGGTAGTGGAATATCTACACTGGAAGTAAAGCCTTGCAAAGGAACCAAGAAATCATTAAAACCCACAACTCCTAAACAAACACCAGCCATGAGATTCTGACCCTGACTTACTCAAAGTGGCTATCCCTGGTGATGGCACCGAGGGGTCCCACTCCAACTTCATAGGACGAGGACATTTTGTTCTCATAGACCACATAGTCACCAAGCACCTGGTGGGAAAAGAACAGCATTTTAGACACCCCTAAAACAAGCACCACCTACCTGAAGACACTAGCTTCTGTTACCAACCGCTGCTCTTGTGCCACAAGCGGTTACAGGAAACTGGTATATGGCAAAGTCAGCATTATAGTCCGCAACACCACAGGGTCCATCACTGCCTCCCAACAGGCTGATCGAGTCCAGGCTGAGTCTGGGTAGTGTTGTATCCCTGGCCACCACCAACACAAACTGCCCATCAATTGTGCACTGGACAGTCACTGGAAACAGAGGAAGACACCTCATAATTGACAGGGCTTTAAATTCAGCTCCAATAAGAGTCAAGAAATGAAAAAACCTTTACCTGTTCTCCCATAGTAGCACTGCTGCCCATCAAAACAGCAATTTATAGCACCACACTGAGAAGCATCTATGCCAAGTTCTCCACAAGGGATCTTGTCAGGATCATCCAATCTGCATTTATCAGCACTGGTCACTGGTAGTTGAGGATCAAAGCTTGGAGGAACAAATGGCCCAGAAACAAGGGGAGGAAACTGTCCAGGCAGCTGAGAAGACGGCCCAGAAACAAGGGGAGGAAACTGTCCAGGCAACAGAGAAGACGGCCCAGAAACAAGGGGAGGAAACTGTCCAGGCAGTTGAGAAGACGGCCCAGAAACAAGGGGAGGAAACTGTCCAGGCAGTTGAGAAGACGGCCCAGAAACAAGGGGAGGAAGTGGTCTAGGCAGTTGAGAAGACGGCCCAGAAACAAGGGGAGGAAACTGTCCAGGCAACAGAGAAGACGGCCCAGAAACAAGGGGAGGAAGTGGTCTAGGCAGTTGAGAAGACGGCCCAGGCAGCTGAGAAGACGGCCCAGAAACAAGGGGAGGAAACTGTCCAGGCAACAGAGAAGACGGCCCAGAAACAAGGGGAGGAAGTGGTCTAGGCAGTTGAGAAGACTGCCCAGGCAGCTGAGAAGACTGCCCAGAAACAAGGGGAGAAAGTGGTCTAGGCAGTTGAGAAGACGGCCCAGGCAGCTGAGAAGACGGCCCAGAAACAAGGGGAGAAAGTGGTCTAGGCAGTTGAGAAGACGGCCCAGGCAGCTGAGAAGACGTCCCAGAAACAAGGGGAGGAAACTGTCCAGGCAGCTGAGAAGACGTCCCAGAAACAAGGGGAGGAAACTGTCCAGGCAGCTGAGAAGACGGCCCAGAAACAAGGGGAGGAAACTGTCCAGGCAGCTGAGAAGACGGCCCAGAAACAAGGGGAGGAAACTGTCCAGGCAGCTGAGAAGACGGCCCAGAAACAAGGGGAGGAAACTGTCCAGGCAGCTGAGAAGACGGCCCAGAAACAAGGGGATGAAACTGTCCAGGCAGCTGAGAAGACGGCCCAGAAACAAGGGGAGGAAACTGTCCAGGCAGCTGAGAAGATGGCCCAGAAACAAGGGGGGGAAGTGGTCTAGGCAGCTGAGATGGTCCAGGTAGCTGAGGATTTTGAGGTTGCTTCTCTGCTTGTAGACTCCATGAGGTTACAGCTGCATTGCTTAGACTATTAAGCCAGAATGCCACAAACACTACAGTGCCCCACCTTTTCCCCATCATTCCCACACTCTGTATGCCAACAAGTAACTTCCTCCACTTCCGCTGACCTTTTTATTGTGTCTTTCCTGCTAATTGTGAAAAGCCCCTCCTCCAACACCTTTAGACCATGATAATGTTCCAGCCCTGTGCAATCATCAACTGCCTCAGTGCTGATTTCACTTTTAATTTGAACAAGACGTAACCCTGCTTATGCTCTTTATCCTCTCAGATGTAGAATGACAAAGACTGATCTTATGTGAAACTCCAGACATTGTTGATTAGTTTAAATCCTAGTAATTATTCAAGGGACCAAAGATGGAAAAGGTTTTGTGGGAATTTACAGTTAGTAGAAATAACAATTTCTACAAGGTCTGTCCTTCCTAAGACTTTGGGATGCACCCTCCCTCACTTGGGAGTACCTTCTTGTGTCTAAACAAGACAAAACACATTGTCAAATTGTGTTTGCACTCATTTCAACACAGAACATCCAAGTAGAATGTGGTGCATCCCAGGCCCTGTCCCATTAATCATACCCCTTTTTTGCACATGCCTGCTAGGTGTCCAATTTCATGAAATTTCCTCCACTTGAACACTTGACGACTTGAACACTCATGATCCTTTTACCTGCCCTTCAAAAGTGAACTTCCAGGAGGGAGTTTTAGGGTGGAAATTGGGACAGGGCCACAGTCTGACCTGCACTCAAGTGCCTAAAAACAGGCAATTAGCACGCAGTAACCTGTATCTCTGACCCCAAACTTTTAACTGTAGAAAATCTGAAATATGCTGCCAACTTTTCCTGATTTTTTTACTTTGCACAGGAAGAACAATCCTAGTCTAAAGGATAAAATGTTTTATTAACCCCTTTACCTACATTAACCCCATTTAATAAAGTCTTTAGCAAAAGCACTGTCCATAATGCTTTTGGTTTTATGGGAGAAAAACAAAAAGGCCAGAGAAACTTGCTTTACTTTTTTAATTAATCTAGTGAAGGCTGCCAACACAATCGTCCAATTGTTTTAAATTGTGTAATGTTAAAGATCACTCCATCCCTAAGATCTCATGCTTTCCCCACATGGTGCTTTGAATCAAAATGAACCCCAATACCTACTAGACAAGTTCTTCCAAAGCACCCATTCAAAACCCCTGATGGACACACCCCAAATATCTCATGAATGAACTGAAAAACCTTATTTCACCTTCTATAGGACATTTCAGTGGACCATCTAGACAAGGGGAACTTTAGAACTTAGACCATTTCCACTGGGGTCAGAGAAGAGTGGTTGCTTTCCGAAGGTAAACAGAGCATGTTAGTTACTGCACAAAAGCTATTCAGGCAATCAACCAGCACTGTGGCAGTTGGCCAACAGACCCCCAACACAGAAATTTCTCCCTAAGTACCACTTATTACTACTTCCCACTCTGTTGCACATCCCCTTTACAACTCAGCCCTCTATTTGTACTCTTCTACTGGGAAGTCACAAATTAAGTGTCTATTGTGATTAATACTTGAAAAAATAAACAATACTTTGACAAATAAACAACCAGAGCTACAGCTTGAACCATTTCACAGGAGCAGACACTCAAAACATTTCAAGGCTAGTTTCATGGTGTATACCCATGTGTGCAGCACCTTCCATTGAGTTCAGGCTAAAGAACTCATCAAATCAGGCCTGCAAATCCCCTGAAAGAAACTACCCAGAAAGCAATCTTGTTTTATTTACCACTGTCCAAGCAGGGCATCCAAATCCAAAAGAGAGCAAGCATTTACAGCAGACTTGGACCCTAGAGTGGACTGTAATGGGGACAAAAAAAAAAATCCACACAAGGCATTTGAAAGAAAGACATCTTAATTTAATGAGGGGTCAGGATTCACTCAAGCTGAGGTGGTGCAGTTTGTGTGTACATCACTTCTCCACTAGACACAACCAAGACTGGCTGGGAGTTCCATACAGCTGCACCAACATCTCTCCCTGGTGGGGAGAAACAGCAAGTTAGTAGTGTCCAGAGGACCTTAAACAGTGGGCAATATCTGCAACAGTGGTTCTAGAAACAATCCCAACCAGGCATTGGAGCAATTCCACTGTTTAGGGACCCAAAGTCACTGAAAACCACCGACCTAGAGAACCAAAACCAACAATTGCACTTACTCCTCCTGTTGCACCTTGGTTCACAAATGGCACCTGCAGTTGGAGAGCACACTGCTGTACTGCAGTGGATGAAGATCTGGAGAAACAAGGTAGGAAGTGAAACACTGGCCCTTCCCTTCTTCATACAAGGCAAAGACATCCAATACTTACCCTCTCCTTCAAAGGAGCCATGGAAGCAGGATCCACAAACGTAAACATCTTGAGGACAAAGCGCTTGTAATGGCTAGGGTATGGAAGTCCAGAGGACCCATCAACTGGAACCAGAGTGGTCAGGTATCGGTCATCTCGGTAAGGGCACCTTTGGAGTACATCAGAGTTAGCCCGTACCAAGACACCGGCCTATGACAGTGGTAGACATGCAGCCAGCTTACCCATTCACCAGAAGATCCCACTGAGGAACACTGACAGGGTCAGGGGTGGAGGTTGCCCAGCAGCGGTCAAGGACCAGGACAAGATTGGGATCAGTCCTCTCCAACATGCGCACCTCAACGTACACAGGCTCCCTCAGGACCTTGGTCACAGGGTAGTCAGCCTCAGTGTAGTAGGAGGTGTAGGCCACTTGTTCTGTGGAAATGAAGGAGAAGGGGTTATTGAAGCCAGAGAAAGTCAAGATCACTCAAAATTCAGTAAAGTAACTTACCTTCCACACAGCCCTTGGTAACACACTGACCATTGCCTAGTCTTAGCTCTACCCTGAGGGGACCAGAAGCTGCTACAGGTAGAGGAGGATCGTTGGAGGCAAGCTCCACAGCCAGGGACGCAACGGTGGTAGTGGAATATCTACACTGGAAGTAAAGCCTTGCAAAGGAACCAAGAAATCATTAAAACCCACAACTCCTAAACAAACACCAGCCATGAGATTCTGACCCTGACTTACTCAAAGTGGCTATCCCTGGTGATGGCACCGAGAGGTCCCACTCCAACTTCATAGGACGAGGACATTTTGTTCTCATAGATCACATAGTCGCCAAGCACCTGGTGGGAAAAGAACAGCATTGTAGACACCCCTAAAACAAGCACCACCTACCTGAAGACACTAGCTTCTGTTACTAACCGCTGCTCTTGTGCCACAAGCAGTTACAGGAAACTGGTATATGGCAAAGTCAGCATTATAGTCTGCAACACCACAGGGCCCATCACTGCCTCCCAACAGGCTGATCGAATCCAGACTGAGCCTGGGTAGTGTTGTATCCCTGGCCACCACCAACACAAACTGCCCATCGATCGTGCACTGGACAGTCACTGGAAACAGAGGAAGACACCTCATAATTGACAGGGCTTTAAATTCAGCTCCAATAAGAGTCAAGAAATGAAAAAACCTTTACCTGTTCTCCCATAGTAGCACTGCTGCCCATCAAAACAGCAATTTATAGCACCACACTGAGAAGCATCTATGCCAGGTTCTCCACAAGGGATCTTGTCAGGATCATCCAATCTGCATTTATCAGCACTGGTCACTGGTAGTTGAGGATCAAAGCTTGGAGGAACAAATGGCCCAGAAACAAGGGGAGGAAACTGTCCAGGCAGTTGAGATGGCCCAGAAACAAGGGGAGGAAGTGGTCTAGGCAGTTGAGAAGATGGCCCAGGCAGTTGAGAAGACGGCCCAGAAACAAGGGGAGGAAACTGTCCAGGCAGCTGAGAAGATGGCCTAGGTAGCTGAGAAGAAGGCCCAGAAACAAGGGGAGGAAGTGGCCCAGGCAGCTGAGGAGAAGGCCCAGGCAGCTGAGGAGAAGGCCCAGGCAGCTGAGGAGAAGGCCCAGAAACAAGGGGAGGAAGTGGTCTAGGCAGCTGAGAAAATGGCCTAGGTAGCTGAGAAGAAGGTCCAGAAACAAGGGGAAGAAGTGGTCTAGGTAGCTGAGAAGAAGGTCCAGAAACAAGAGGAGGAAGTGGTCTAGGTAGCTGAGCAGATGGCCCAGAAATGAGGGGAGGAAACTGTCCAGGCAGCTGAGAAGATGGTCCAGGTAGCTGAGGATTTTGAGGTTGCTTCTCTGCTTGTAGACTCCATGAGGTTACAGCTGCATTGCTTAGACTATTAAGCCAGAAAGCCACAAACACTACAGTGCCCCATCTTTTCCCCATCATTACTAAAGCCTGTATGCCAACAAGTAACTTTCTTAACTTTTGCTGACCTTTTTATTGTGTCTTTCCTGCTAATTGTGAAAAGCCCCTCCTCCAACATGTTTAGACCATGATAATGTTCCAGCCCTGTGCAATCATCAACTGCCTCAGTGCTGATTTCACTTTTAATTTGAACAAGACGTAACCCTGCTTATCCTCTTTATCCTCTCAGGTGTAGAATGACAAAGACTGATCTTATGTGAAACTCCAGACATTGTTGACTGGTTTAAATCCTAGTCAATATTTGAGGGAAGAAAGATGGAAAAGGTTTTGTGGGAATTTACAGTTAGTAGAAATAACATGTTTTTCTACCAATTCTAACAAGGCCTGTCCTTCCTAAGACTTCGGAATGCACCCTCCCTCACTTGGGAGTACCTTCTAGTGTCTAAACAAGATAAATGACATTGTCAAATTGTGTTTGCACTCATTTCAACACAGAACATCCAAGTAGAATGTGGTGCATCACAGGCCCTGTCCCATTACTCGTACTCCTTTTTTGCACATGCCTGCTAGGTGTCCAAGGCTGTAGGGTGTCCAATTTCTTGAAAGTTCCTCCACAAGGGTGCTCTTATACATCGAGGTGCATCCCAATTCGGCTCTAAACTCTGACAACTTGAACACTCATGCCTCTTTTACTGGCCCTTCAACAAGTCAACTTCCAGGAGGGAGCTTTAGGGTGGGAATTGGGACAGGGCCACAGTCTGACCTGCACTCAAGTGCCTAAAAACAGGCAATATGTACGCAGTAGCCTGTATCTCTGCCCCCAAACTTTTAACTGTAGAAAATCTGAAATATGCTGCCAACTTTTTGTTTTTTTCACTTTGCAAAGGAAGAAAATGTTTTATTAACCCCTTTACCTACATTAACCGCATTTAGTAAAGTCTTTAGCAAGAGCACTGTCCATAATGCTTTTGGTTTTATGGGAGAAAAACAAAAGGCCAGAAAACCTTGCTTTACTTATTTAATTAATCTAGTGAAGGCTGCTAACACAATTGTCCATTTTTTTTGGTGTAATGTTCAAGATCAGTCCATCCCTAATATCTCATGCTTTCCCCACATGGTGCTTGCAATCAAAGTTAACTCCACTACCCAGTAGACAAACTCCCCCAAAGCACCCATTCAATCACCACTCAGAACCCCCTTTTTTCCTAGAGAACCCCTGAGGGACACAACCCAAATATCTCAAGACTTAACTGTAGAACCTAATTTCACCTTTCTTAGGATGTTTCAGCAGAGCATCTAAACAAGTTGAAATGTAAAACCCACAGGCTATTATCCATTTGGATCAGGAAAACACCACATTCAAAAGGCAAACAGAGGATGTAAGAGTTCCTGCACAAAAACTATTCAGGCCCTCAACCAAGACTGTGGCTGGTGGCCAAAACACAGTCCCCTGTATCACTTATTACAATTTCCCGCTCAGTTGCGCATCCCCTTTACAACTCATCCCTGTATTTGTACTCTTCTACTGGGATTTTGCACAAATTAAGTGGCTATTGCCATTAATACTTCAGGTTATTATTTGATGAAGCTGTATCTCTGCTCATTTATTCACTGCTCAAAAAATATAGGGAACACTCAAATAACACATCCTAGATCTGAATGAATGAAATATTCTCATTGAATACTTTGTTCTGTACAAAGTTAAATGTGCTGACAACAAAATCACACAAAAATCATGAATGGAAATCAAATGTATTAACCAATGGAGGCCTGGATTTGGAGTCACACAAAATTAAAGTGGAAAAACACACTACAGGCTGATTCAACTTTGATGTAATGTCCTTGCAGGAACAGCTGACAGCTAATAATCTTGCAGGAACAGCGGACAAACTCCAGCCACATGAGGTCTAGTATTGTCCTGCATTAGGAGGAACCCAGGGCCAACCGCACCAGCATATGGTCTCACAAGGGGTCTGAGGATCTCTTCTCTGTACCTAATGGCAGTCAGGCTACCTCTGGCGAGCACATGGAGGGCTGTGCGTCCCTCCAAAGAAATGCCACCTCACACCATTACTGACCCACTGCCAAACCGGTCATGCTGAAGGATGTTGCAGGCAGCAGATCACTCTCCACAGCATCTCCAGACTCGGTCACATGTGCTCAGTGTGAACCTGCTTTCATCTGTGAAGAGCACAGGGCGCCAGTGGCGAATTTGGTCAGTGGCCAGGGGTCGGTTTCTAACCGTTTGTGCAGACACATGCACATTTGTGGCCTGCTGGAGGTCATTTTGCAGGCCTCTGGCAGTGCTCCTCCTGTTCCTCTTAGCAAAAAGGCAGAAGTAGCGGTCCTGCTGCTGGGTTGTTGCTCTCCTACAGCCTCCTTGTGTACTGGCCTGTCTCCTGGTAGCTCCTCCAGCCTCTGGCCACTACGCTGACCGACACAGCAAAACTTCTTGCCACAGTTGATGTGCCATCCTGGATGAGCTGCACTACCTGAGCCACTTGTGTGGGTTGTAGAGTCCGACTCATGGTACCACGAGTGTGAAACCACCAACATTCAAAAGTGATCAAAACATCAGCCAGAAAGCATAGGTACGGAGAAGTGGTCTGTGGTCCCCACCTGCAGAACCACTCCATTGAGTGTGTCTTGCCAATCGCCAATAATTTCCACCTTTTGTCTATTCCACTTGCACAACAGCATGTGAAACTGCTTGTCAATCAGTGTTGCTTCCCAAGTGGACAGTTTGATTTACTTGGAGATAGTGTTTAAGTGTTCTCCATTTTTGTGGGGCAGTGTATAAGCCATTTCACAGGAAGAGACCATTAGCTAAATATTTCACTCAATTATACGATGCAAAACCATGCATGCAGCACCTTCTGATAAATCTAGGTAAAAGAACCCCTCAGGCCTGCAAATCATCAAGAGGACAAACTAGCCAGCAGACAACCTTATTTAAATAAACAGTCTGAGAAGAGGATCTCACTTCCATCCCCCAAAAAGAGCAAGCAAGTGTTGCAACTTTGCTACACTAAACTTGGACTGCAAGGATGAGGACAAAGATGAATTCCACACAAGGTATTTGAAATCAAGACATCTTTATTTAATGAGGGGTCAGGATTCACTTAAGCTGAGGTGGTGCAGTTTGTGTGTACATCACTTCTCCACTAGACACAACTGAGACTGGCTGGGAGTTCCATACAGCTGCACCAACATCTCGCCCTGGTGGAGAGAAACAGCAGGTGAGTAGCAGCCAGAGGACCTGAACAGTGGGCAATATCTGAAACAGTGGTTCTAAAAACAACCCCAACCAGGAATTTGAGCAATTCCACCGTTTAGGAACCCAAAGTCACTGAAAACCACCGACCTAGAGAACCAAAACCAACAATTGCACTTACTCCTCCTGTTGCACCTTGGTTCACAAATGGCACCTGCAGTCGGAGAGCATACTGCTGTACTGCAGTGGATGAAGATCTGGAGGAACAAGGTAGGAAGTGAAAAACTTGCCCTTTGCTTCTTCATACAAGGCAAAGACATCCAATACTTACCCTCTCCTTCAAAGGAGCCATGGAAGCAGGATCCACAAACGTAAACATCTTGAGGACAAAGCGCTTGTAATGGCTAGGGTATGGAAGTCCAGAGGACCCATCAACTGGAACCAGAGTGGTCAGGTATCGGTCATCTCGGTAAGGGCACCTTTGGAGGACATCAGAGTTAGCCCGTACCAAGACACCGGCCTATGACAGTGGTAGACATGCAGCCAGCTTACCCATTCACCAGAAGGTCCCACTGAGGAACACTGACAGGGTCAGGGGTGGAGGTTGCCCAACAGCGCTCAAGGACCAGGACAAGATTGGGATCAGTCCTCTCCAACATGCGCACCTCAACGTACACAGGCTCCCTCAGGACCTTGGTCACAGGGTAGTCGGCCTCAGTGTAGTAGGAGGTGTAGGCCACTTTTTCTGTGGAAATGAAGAAGGGGTTATTGAAGCCAGAGAAAGTCAAGATCACTCAAAATTCAGTAAAGTAACTTACCTTCCACACAGCCCTTGGTAACACACTGACCATTGCCTAGTCTTAGCTCTACCCTGAGGGGACCAGAAGCTGCTACAGGTAGAGGTGGATCGTTGGAGGCAAGCTCCACAGCCAGGGACGCAACGGTGGTAGTGGAATATCTACACTGGAAGTAAAGCCTTGCAAAGGAACCAAGAAATCATTAAAACCCACAACTCCTAAACAAACACCAGCCATGAGATTCTGACCCTGACTTACTCAAAGTGGCTATCCCTGGTGATGGCACCGAGAGGTCCCACTCCAACTTCATAGGACGAGGACATTTTGTTCTCATAGATCACATAGTCGCCAAGCACCTGGTGGGAAAAGAACAGCATTGTAGACACCCCTAAAACAAGCACCACCTACCTGAAGACACTAGCTTCTGTTACTAACCGCTGCTCTTGTGCCACAAGCAGTTACAGGAAACTGGTATATGGCAAAGTCAGCATTATAGTCTGCAACACCACAGGGCCCATCACTGCCTCCCAACAGGCTGATCGAATCCAGACTGAGCCTGGGTAGTGTTGTATCCCTGGCCACCACCAACACAAACTGCCCATCGATCGTGCACTGGACAGTCACTGGAAACAGAGGAAGACACCTCATAATTGACAGGGCTTTAAATTCAGCTCCAATAAGAGTCAAGAAATGAAAAAACCTTTACCTGTTCTCCCATAGTAGCACTGCTGCCCATCAAAACAGCAATTTATAGCACCACACTGAGAAGCATCTATGCCAGGTTCTCCACAAGGGATCTTGTCAGGATCATCCAATCCGCATTTATCAGCACTGGTCACTGGTAGTTGAGGATCAAAGCTTGGAGGAACAAATGGCCCAGAAACAAGGGGAGGAAACTGTCCAGGCAGTTGAGATGGCCCAGAAACAAGGGGAGGAAGTGGTCTAGGCAGTTGAGAAGATGGCCCAGAAACAAGGGGAGGAAACTGTCCAGGCAACAGAGAAGACGGCCCAGAAACAAGGGGAGGAAGTGGTCTAGGCAGTTGAGAAGACTGCCCAGAAACAAGGGGAGGAAGTGGTCTAGGCAGTTGAGAAGACGGCCCAGGCAGTTGAGAAGACTGCCCAGAAACAAGGGGAGAAAGTGGTCTAGGCAGTTGAGAAGACGGCCCAGGCAGCTGAGAAGATGGCCCAGAAACAAGGGGAGGAAACTGTCCAGGCAGCTGAGAAGATGGCCCAGAAACAAGGGGAGGAAACTGTCCAGGCAGCTGAGAAGATGGCCCAGAAACAAGGGGGGGAAGTGGTCTAGGCAGCTGAGATGGTCCAGGTAGCTGAGGATTTTGAGGTTGCTTCTCTGCTTGTAGACTCCATGAGGTTACAGCTACATTGCTTAGACTATTAAGCCAGAAAGCCACAAACACTACAGTGCCCCACCTTTTCCCCATCATTCCCACACCCTGTATGCCAACAAATAACTTCCTCCACTTCCGCTGACCTTTTTATTGTGTCTTACCTGCTAATTGTGAAAAGCCCCTCCTCCAACACGTTTAGACCATGATAATGTTCCAGCCCTGTGCAATCATCAACTGCCTCAGTGCTGATTTCACTTTTAATTTGAACAAGACGTAACCCTGCTTATGCTCTTTATCCTCTCAGGTGTAGAATGACAAAGACTGATCTTATGTGAAACTCCAGACATTGTTGACTGGTTTAAATCCTAGTAATTATTCAAGGGAACAAAGATGGAAAAGGTTTTGTGGGAATTTACAGTTAGTAGAAATAACAATTTCTACAAGGTCTGTCCTTCCTAAGACTTTGGGATGCACCCTCCCTCACTTGGGAGTACCTTCTCGTGTCTAAACAAGACAAAACACATTGTCAAATTGTGTTTGCACTCATTTCAACACAGAACATCCAAGTAGAATGTGGTGCATCCCAGGCCCTGTCCCATTACTCATACCCCTTTTTTGCACATGCCTGCTAGGTGTCCAATTTCATGAAATTTCCTCCACTTCAACACTTGACGACTTGAACACTCATGCCCCTTTTACCTGCCCTTCAACAAGTGAACTTCCAGGAGGGAGTTTTAGGGTGGAAATTGGGACAGGGCCACAGTCTGACCTGCACTCAAGTGCCTAAAAACAGGCAATTAGCACGCAGTAACCTGTATCTCTGACCCCAAACTTTTAACTGTAGAAAATCTGAAATATGCTGCCAACTTTCCCTGAATTTTTTACTTTGCACAGGAAGAACAATTCTAGTCTAAAGGATAAAATGTTTTGTTAACCCCTTTACCTACATTAACCCCATTTAATAAAGTCTTTAGCAAGAGCACTGTCCATTATGCTTTTGGTTTTATGGGAGAAAAACAAAAAGGCCACAGAAACTTGCTTTACTTATTTAATTAATATAGTGAAGGCTGCTAACACAATTGTCCAATTGTTTTAAATTGTATAATGTTAAAGATCACTCCATCCCTAAGATCTCATGCTTTCCCCACATGGTGCTTGGAATCAAAATGAACCCCAATACCTACTAGACAAGTTCTTCCAAAGCACCCATTCAAAACCCCTGATGGACACACCCCAAATATCTCATGAATGAACTGAAAAACCTTATTTCACCTTCTATAGGACATTTCAGTGGACCATCTAGACAAGGGGAACTTTAGAACTAAGACCATTTTCCACTGGGGTCAGAGAAGATTGGTTGCTTTCCAAAGGTAAACAGAGCATGTTAGTTACTGCACAAAAGCTATTCAGGCAATCAACCAGCACTGTGGCAGTTGGCCAACAGACCCCCAACACAGAAATTTCTCCCTGAATATCACTTATTACTACTTACTTCCCACTCTGTTGCACATCCCCTTTACAACTCAGCCCTGTATTTGTACTCTTCTACTGGGAAGTCACAAATTAAGTGTCTATTGTGATTAATACTTTAGGTTATTATCTGACAAATAAACAACCAGAGCTACAGCTTTAAGCCATTTCACAGGAGCAGACACTCAGCAAAACATTTCAAGGCTAGTTTTATGGTAAATACCCATGTATGCAGCACCGTCCATTGAGTTCAGGCTAAAGAGCTCATCAAATCAGGCCTGCAAATCCCCTGAAAGAAACTACCCAGAAAGCAATCTTGTTTTATTAACCACTGTCCAAGCAGGGCATCCAAATCCAAAAGAGAGCAAGCATTTACAGCAGACTTGGACCCTAGAGTGGACTGTAATGGGGACAAAAATTCCACACAAGGCATTTGAAAGAAATTCATCTTTATTTAATGAGGGGGTCAGGATTCACTCAAGCTGAGGTGGTACAGTTTGTGTGTACATCACTTCTCCACTAGACACAACCGAGACTGGCTGGGAGCTCCATACAGCTGCACCAACATCTCTCCCTGGTGGGGAGAAACAGCAGGTTAATAGTGTCCATAGGACCTTGAACAGTGGGCAATATCTGCAACAGTGGTTCTAGAAACAATCCCAACCAGGAATTTGAGCAATTCCACCGTTTAGGGACCCAAAGTCACTGAAAACCACCGACCTAGAGAACCAAAACCAACAAATGCACTTACTCCTCCTGTTGCACCTTGGTTCACAAGTGGCACCTGCAGTCGGAGAGCATACTGCTGTACTGCAGTGGATGAAGATCTGGAGGAACAAGGTACGAAGTGAAACACTGGCCCTTTGCTTTTTCATACATGGCAAAGACATCCAATACTTACCCTCTCCTTCAAAGGAGCCATGGAAGCAGGATCCACAAACGTAAACATCTTGAGGACAAAGCGCTTGTAATGGCTAGGGTATGGAAGTCCAGAGGACCCATCAACTGGAACCAGAGTGGTCAGGTATCGGTCATCTCGGTAAGGGCACCTTTGGAGGACATCAGAGTTAGCCCGTACCAAGACACCGGCCTATGACAGTGGTAGACATGCAGCCAGCTTACCCATTCACCAGAAGGTCCCACTGAGGAACACTGACAGGGTCAGGGGTGGAGGTTGCCCAACAGCGGTCAAGGACCAGGACAAGATTGGGATCAGTCCTCTCCAACATGCGCACCTCAACGTACACAGGCTCCCTCAGGACCTTGGTCACAGGGTAGTCGGCCTCAGTGTAGTAGGAGGTGTAGGCCACTTTTTCTGTGGAGATGCAGGAGAAGGGGTTATAGAAGCCAGAGAAAGTCAAGATCACTCAAAATTCAGTAAAGTAACTTACCTTCCACACAGCCCTTGGTGACGCACTGACCATTGCCTAGTCTTAGCTCTACCCTGAGGGGACCAGAAGCTGCTACAGGTAGAGGTGGATCATTAGAGGAAAGCTCCACAGCCAGGGACGCAACGGTGGTAGTGGAATATCTACACTGGAAGTAAAGCCTTGCAAAGGAACCAAGAAATCATTAAAACCCACAACTCCTAAACAAACACCAGCCATGAGATTCTGACCCTGACTTACTCAAAGTGGCTATCCCTGGTGATGGCACCGAGGGGTCCCACTCCAACTTCATAGGACGAGGACATTTTGTTCTCATAGACCACATAGTCACCAAGCACCTGGTGGGAAAAGAACAGCATTTTAGACACCCCTAAAACAAGCACCACCTACCTGAAGACACTAGCTTCTGTTACCAACCGCTGCTCTTGTGCCACAAGCGGTTACAGGAAACTGGTATATGGCAAAGTCAGCATTATAGTCCGCAACACCACAGGGTCCATCACTGCCTCCCAACAGGCTGATCGAGTCCAGGCTGAGTCTGGGTAGTGTTGTATCCCTGGCCACCACCAACACAAACTGCCCATCAATTGTGCACTGGACAGTCACTGGAAACACAGAGGAAGACACCTCATAATTGACAGGGCTTTAAATTCAGCTCCAATAAGAGTCAAGAAATGAAAAAACCTTTACCTGTTCTCCCATAGTAGCACTGCTGCCCATCAAAACAGCAATTTATAGCACCACACTGAGAAGCATCTATGCCAGGTTCTCCACAAGGGATCTTGTCAGGATCATCCAATCTGCATTTATCAGCACTGGTCACTGGTAGTTGAGGATCAAAGCTTGGAGGAACAAATGGCCCAGAAACAAGGGGAGGAAACTGTCCAGGCAGTTGAGAAGACGGCCCAGAAACAAGGGGAGGAAACTGTCCAGGCAGTTGAGAAGATGGCCCAAAAACAAGGGGAGGAAGTGGCCCAGGCAGTTGAGAAGATGGCCGAGGCAGCAGAGAAGATGGCCCAGAAACAAGGGGAGGAAACTGTCCAGGCAGTTGAGAAGATGGCCCAGAAACAAGGGGAGGAAGTGGTCTAGGCAGTTGAGAAGATGGCCCAGAAACAAGGGGAGGAAGTGGTCTAGGCAGTTGAGAAGATGGCCCAGAAACAAGGGGAGGAAGTGGCCTAGGTAGCTGAGAAGGTCCAGAAACAAGGGGAGGAAGTGGTCTAGGTAGCTGAGCAGATGGCCCAGAAACGAGAGGAGGAAACTGTCCAGGCAGCTGAGAAGATGGCCTAGGTAGCTGAGAAGAAGGCCCAGAAACAAGGGGAAGAAGTTGTCTAGGCAGCTGAGAAGATGGCCCAGGCAGCTGAGAAGATGGCCAAGAAACAAGGGGGGGAAGTGGTCTAGGCAGCTGAGAAGATGGTCCAGGTAGCTGAGGATTTTGAGGTTGCTTCTCTGCTTGTAGACTCCATGAGGTTACAGCTGCATTGCTTAGACTATTAAGCCATAGAGCCACAAACACTACACTGCCCCACCTTTTCTCCATCATTCCCACACCCTGTATGCCAACAAGTAACTTCTTCCATTTCTGCTGACCTTTTTATTGTGTCTTTCCTGCTAATTGTGAAAAGCCCCTCCTCCAACACCTTTAGACCATGATAATGTTCCAGCACTGTGCAATCATCAACTGCCTCAGTGCTGATTTCACTTTTAATTTGAACAAGGCGTAACCCTGTTTATCCTCTTTATCCTCTCAGGTGTAGAATGACAAAGACTGATCTTATGTGAAACTCCAGACATTGTTGACTGGTTTAAATCCTAGTCACTATTCCAGGTAACAAAGGTTCTGTCGGAAATTACAGTTTGTAGAAATATCATCTTTGTTTACAAATTCTCACAAGGGCTGTCCTTCCTAAGACTTTTCACACACCCTTAGGACATCCCAATGCAGTACAACACTGGCCCAGTCCCAATACTCACACTAGCACTCCTCATTTGTGCCTGCCCACTTGGTGTGCAAGGCTGTCCCATTTCTTTAAATTTCCCCAACAAAGGTTTCATGGGCATCCTTATGAATACTGGAGTTCCTTTCTTAAGTGCACATCAGATCACACTTTTTTAAAGGTAATTAGCCATGTTCTATTTCTGTTTCTTACTTAAACCACCCAATAAATGGAGAATTGAAACTGAGAGGAATGTTATTTTTCTTGACCAGGATTTAAATGGATTTGCAGATCATGTATCTGAACTTTTTGAAGTTAGGAGAAAAAGCATAACAACTTCCCTTAGTCATACATACATTTTCCTTGAAAGGATTCTCTGCCACTGACCCCTTATGTTTTAGAAACAGCACAGCACAAGTAGCACATTTTCAGAACATTTTTAATGGATCATTTATTAACATATTAAAAATGCTAAATTTTTAGTACTTAGAATGTTCAATATGTGAAAATTTCTAGAACGTTTTTTTATGAAACATTTTTTAAACATTTTTATATAAATAACGTTCTGGTATTGTAGCTTATAAGCTTATAAGGAGGTCATTTTTTTTTTAATTCTAAGAATGTTTTTATGAAAATGTCTAATAATGTTGTGAAAATGTTCTCTCCACATTTCAGCTTATGGTTCCTAAAACGTTTAATCTGTCAAGTTTTCTGGACGTTTCCAGAACGTTTTTTATTCAGTGTTTTTTAACGTTCTGGTAACGTAGTTGTAAGGACCTAATTTTTAGGTTATGAAAACGTTTTCTGAACATGATAAGAATGTTTTTATTTAACGTCTATTAATGTTTTGAAAATTTTAGAAGACCGTTCTCTCCACATTTTAACTTATGATTCCTAAAACGTTTAATTTGTCAAGTTTTCTGGACATTTCTAGAATGTTTTTTTATACAATGTTTTTTAATGTTCTGGTAACGTTGGTGTAAGGACCTAATTTTTAGGTTATGAAAACGTTTTCGGAACATTTTAAGAATGTTTTCATGTAACATGTAAATGTCAGAAGAACATTCTCTTAACATCGAATCTTGTGGTTCCTAAAACGTTCAATCTGTCAAGTTTTCTGAACATTCTGAGAAAGTTCAATTTAGGTGAAATCTTGATTTTCAGAACTGACGACTGTAGAAACCTGGCTTCTTTAATCATTTCTCAGAATCAAACTGTGGCTTTGTGTTGAAAAAGGGGCATTTTTATAGAACACAACATTTTTATTGAATAAAAAGATAGTTTATTCTAATAACTGAATATAACATTTAAATATGACATGTAAATAAACAATTTAAACTAAATGTAAACTTTAATATCATCCTTACTTAAACACAAACCCAAACAAAGCAAAACAGGATACTAAGAAACACAAACTGGACAAACTGGATGGCTTAGCTGGTCCACAAGCATGTTCAGCCTGACCAGTATGACCCTGTCCACAGAGTTGGACATGGGATGTAGTGGAGAGGGCTTCAGGCAGGCCTAAGTCGTAGTATATTCGGCCCCCTTGGTTGCACTGCACTGAAACCACTTCTGTTTATTTACATTTATCATGACATTTTTGGGCTACGCTCTTGTAAGGCAACCTCCAGCTCGTATTCTCTTTGGGATGAATTACATATAGACCGATTATGGTTGTGTTTTATTTGAAAAAGGTCTTCGTCATTATTTATTCTAAAGAAGACCCATATATATACGCTGATATATGCTTGACTGGGCCTTTGCGTCCATGCAACGTGTACAGCTCGTCATGATTTCCAGAGCATATGTGATCTGACAGTGAGAAAGCATGAGCGAGATAAATGGAGAGAGACGACATGCCATAATGATGGTATCTTTGACCGCAGTATGACAGAAGCTGCCACTGTAGCGAGGGCTCTGATGGACAGCAAAGGCGAGGTAACCTGCAGTTAAATTGCAACAGACATATAAACGCCTGTGCATGACGTTGGATGCTTGGCTGACAGCTGACACTGCCTTTAAAGTCTCCGATTATTACAAGATCACCAATCTACAGCATCTATCCGTGATGGATCCAGGCTTTTTGCACAAGGAAATAGTGGTGACCAAAGGTAAGCTTCCACAAGCTGTGTACAGTGGTGTTTCCCTACTTCCCTAGAGATACCAACCAAGTTGCATCTAATGAAGACCAAATACTGTCCAAATACTTATGCACTGCACTAGAGCTAGCTTTACAGCTCCCTGTGGTTTTAAAGCAAATTAATACCATAGCCAAGGTCCCCAACCCCGGTCCTGGCGGTCCACTGTTCTCCTGTTCCTAGTTCCAAAGATCCTGTGATTGTGTTCCTGAACATCTGGGCTTCTAGGGAACCATCTCCCTTGTATTAATGGGTGTTTCTGTCACCTGTTCTTTTTAGGAAACATTGCTGTAATAATCACACTGAGAGGAGAGAAAAAGGATTTCTATTTTAACAGGGATTAAAACTTGTCTGATGCGACTCAGAGGGAGGCTGACCTCCAAGCTTCCTCCAAATCTCTGCAAATTTGAATATATTAATGAATCTTTAGCACATGCTGGAGTGTAGCTCACCTCCTTTTGTGAGAAAGCCTCTATGCTGACCTTACCTGAGGGTAGGAGACGAGCTTTAAAGGGCCCACATCAAAATATAGTCCATTCAGTCCAGAAGAAAACCGAAATTCATTGTTTTTGTGATGTCACAAAAACAAGCATTTGCATATATATCTGCCAATTCAGTCTACAGCAATTGAAGCGCTGCTCAATACGAGGCACAATTCAGGTCAGGTAATCACATACAGATTCATTGTCTGACTCCTTTTGAACTGGGAAGTATTTGCACTCAGACCTATATTAGATTGGATAGTATTAGTACTCTGATTTATCTTTGACTCTATAGAATTTGTACTTGGATTTGTATCCAAACTTATATTGGACTTGACTGTACTTATGCTGGGGCTTGTTAGCACAGTGTTGTGTGTTGAACCATAGTATTTGTAATCAGTCTTGAACTCAACAGTATTTTTTCACTTGCACTTGTTTTAGACTTGAATGTATTGGTTCTCAGACTTGTTGAAGGATGTTTTTTGACCTGGCTTGGATGGTTTTTGGCTTTGTACCCAGATATGTCTTGAACTCGACAGTACTGTGTTTGTTCTGCGTTGTTTTAAGATTGGTAGTATTTGTATTGTTAGAAATCTGGCAGACAGGAGGCAGATTCAGGAGTCAGGAGACTGGATTTTCAGTGTTGATGATATACAACTCGATCGGTCACGGTCAGTCTAGTCTAGTCAGACCATATCCAGTTCATTCCAGCCTCTTCGTCTGATCCGATCCAGTCTGGTTAGGGATATTTCTGGAGGACCTTATATACATTGGGATCTCTGGGAGGGAAAAAGATGATGAAGAAGAGGAATTTAAGGAGGGGTTTGTGGGGGATGAAGGTGAGGGTGAAGAAGGGGAGTTTAAGGAGGAGTAGGATGACGTTGAGGTGGGGTTGATGGTCATCACACAACAAAGGTCATCAGTATGACAACTTGATTGTTATCACCTTTTGAGGGTTAATTGAATTACCCTACACAAAGAAGGGGAGTGACCAGGGTAATCTCCATAGAGACAAAGGAGTAAGATAACCATTTGCTAAGTTGAAACCATATGAAAGTAATGTTAGAAAGGGCCATATTTTCTCTCAGTACTCAGACCTGTATCAGGCTGGTGTCATGACTGGCTAGGTCTGACAATGACTGGTTTGCTGGAATGCCAGATTGCTTTAATAGCAACAAAACAGGGGTAAACACCAGAACGCAGCAATAACACAGGGGATACTGAATAAACAAAACAAACGTGACAAATGAACATGGGCAACACAAGAAAGCCACCTGAGGCTGGTGGACAGCCAGGGAGCTAGGCGTGGAAGGGATAGCAACACAGGGAGATAACGCTAGAACTAAGAACGCTGGCAGTGCCAGTAATACAGCAAATGAAAACCGCGCTCGTCAGGCGCAACTAAACTCACACGACGTGGACAGGAGCTTAGGGATCAGTCGCCTTACCCTTGAGGCGACTCGAGTAGTAAACTCATGAACCAGGATAACGCGACTGACTCTCTAAGACGTCCTCTTGAAGACCTAACTCGACCTTAGATTCCTTAGACAGCCGCCGACACTCCAGGTCGGCTCAGAAACCGCAAATTCTCAGCCACGGGGAGTTCGCGTCAGCTCCCTAAGTACCCCAGCCTCAGGTGAACCGAATCAATGAATCACACGTGAACACAACAAAACATGGCGTGATGCAGGAGTTGGCTGTCAACATAAAAGTCTGTGGTTAGTGACATGAACATGAATACAGAACAGGAAGTCCGTGAACCAGGAACTCAACTAAACATCATCTTAAAAGTCTTGAACTTGAAGCCTGTGGGCCGCGGCTCGGCGATGCAGGCCTGACAGCTGGAGAGTATTTGTATGTCAAGTTGTCGTAGACTCTATTGAATTTGTACTTGGACTTGTCTTGTATGTCTTGTACCCAGTTGTATTTATACTTCGATTTGTACTGGACCCTAGTATTTGAACTCAGACTTGTGCTTGACAGTATCTGGACTTGGATTTGTCTTAGACTCAAATTTATTGATTTTTTTTTCCCCACACAAGCAACTCTAAACCAAACCATTGAATCTGTTTGTGTCTAAGTCAGACAACATACATATTTGTATTGAATTTTGTATCTTTATGAATTATAAATACATCTCTGGAGCTTATTTTTAAAAGACTCCACCAAACAATCTACAAATTCGACTTGACAAAGGCTGTCTTGACTACAGCCGATATATAACACTCCACCCAAACCTCAAACCACAATCAAATGATACTACTTAGCTTATCATTTGGAGGATTAGCAACATTTGTCCAATAAACACCCAAATAACCCACATGTCAAGTCTTTGGAAGTCCCTTGCGCTGCTCCCAAGTGCTTCCAAAGAAAAATGATTAACGTCACCAAAACTGGGCCACCGAGCAACTACAGATAAAGATGTACACATCAAGCGCTGGGTTGTTGCACGAGAGTCGTAACAAGGTGACAGTGACGGAGAACACGGGGATGGGGGAGTGACAAGCTATCCATCTGGGTTCTGTGCTCTTGTTATTCAGTGCCTCTTTGATAGCGCAGAGACCTGGTGTTGAGAGAAGCATGCTGAACTGTGCTCATATTACAGAGCTGAAACTCACACAGAGGTGCAACCCTCTGAAATGCTGCTTTACAGCTGAGAGTGGTGTCGTAAAGCTGGGATTCAGGGCTGAACCTATTATGGATTAAAAAGGGGGTCCAGAGGTTTAAAAATTTCATCATTTCTTTTTAGCAAATCGTCAAAATAAAGAAACCAGCTCAGTACGTTGTGATTATACAGCATAATTAATATTATTTATTTCAATATGGCAAAAACGTCTATTAGCAACAGACTTGGATTTTGGACAGCTAGTTAAACGTTAATGTAAACGAAGATCTTTTCATCTAGATCATAAACATGATCAATTTGATAAGCTATGTTCTCTTTGCTCAAGGGGGAAAGCTGAGAGGGAACCACAACCAGCAAACATCTGATAACAAATCTCAGTATTATTTCTACTGCTCAGTAAAAGACTGTTTGCTTTAATGGCTGTACTCAGCTTCCTTATTTCCGGCTTCTTGGACCTGGTCTTATCTTGTATTTGTTCTTGATTTGTCTTGACCTGTCCTTGACTCACTAGTATTTGTACTCTGAATTTTCGCCAATTCTACAGCACTTGTGTCTGATTTGTCTTCAACTTGACCATTTGTACTTGGACTTGTCTTGAACTTGACAGTATTTGTACTTGGACTTGTCTTGAACTCAGCGGTATTTGCACTCTGACTCGTCTCTGACTTCACAGCATTTGTACCTGGTCTTGTCTTGTATTTGTACTCAATTTGTCTTTATTTATGTCAGTATTTGTACTTGGACTTGTCTTAAACTCAATGGTATTCGTACTCATACTTGTCTTGAACTCGACAAAATTCATACTCGGACTAGTATTGGATTTGACAGCACTTATACTACGATTTGTCTTAAACTCGACAGTATTTGTACTTGGACTTGTCTTGAACTCAACAGTATTTGTACTTGGACTTGTCTTAAACTCAACAGTATTTGTACTTGGACTTGTCTTGAACTCAACAGTATTTGTACTTGGACTTGTTTTGAACTCAACAGTATTTGTACTTGGACTTGTCTTGAACTCAACAGTATTTGTACTTGGACTTGTTTTGAACTCAACAGTATTTGTATTTGGACTTGTCTTGAACTCAACAGTATTTGTACTTGGACTTGTCTTGAACTCAACAGTATTTGTACTTGGACTTGTTTTGAACTCAACAGTACTTGTACTTGGACTTGTCTTAAACTCGACAGTCTGGTCTCGGACTTCACAGCATTTGTACTTGGTCTTGTCTTGTATTTGTACTTAATTTGTCTTTATTTATGTCAGTATTTGTACTTGTTCTTGTCTTGTATTTGTACTTAATTTGTCTTTATTTATGTCAGTATTTGTACTTGGACTTGTCTTGGACTTGACAGTAGTTGTACTTGGACTTGTCTTATCCCATCCCCTGGATATTACACCTATTACCCCACCTCCTTTTGTAAAGCTAATCCCATCCTGATAGTATTTTTTGGATGCACTTGAACTTGTCTTTGACTCGGAATTGTCACAGATTTGACAGCACTTGTACTCTAATTTCTCTTAAACTTGAAAGTATTTGGACTTGTCTTGGATTCAACAGTATTTGTACCCCGACTAGCACTCGTACTTGTCTTAAACTCAACAGCATTTGTAGTTGGATTTGTCTTGGATTCAACAGTATTTGGATTTGTACTCGGACATGACATCATTTTTTACTTAGTCTTATCTTTATCTTTGTATCGATTTGTATCGATCTGTCAATACATCAGTATTTGTTCTTGAAATTGCCTTGGATTTGACAGCATTTGTACTCGGACTTGTCTAGGACTCGTCTTATCCGATCTCCTGGAAATTACACCTATTATCCCACCTCCCCTTGTAAAACTAATCCCATCCGAATAGTACTGTTAAAAGTAGGGCTGCAATAAAAAGGGATATCATCATGCCCTATCTATTTATTTTAGGGATATCATCATGCGTTCAGCTATGGATTTGGGATGGCCAGTAAAAAAAAACAGGAACAAAAAATTACTAAAAGAAAGCAAGCTAATTCCCCAGAACTATTCCCAGTCCTGGGGCTTTTTGACTTCCTTACCACAGAACCCTCATGGGCAATTGTGAACATGTAGGTTCATAGGTAAGTCCCTCATGGCTGGACCTGTTAAACTGACACAAAGCCACGTCTGTGAAGAGGGGGGGTCGCGGGAGGGGTTCCACCCCTTGGCACCTCAGCCCTTAAACTACTTTGCTCAGTGCACCTTTGAGACTTACTTGTGTCACCTATTTCCCATCTCTGTGGGAGCAAAGCCTTGCCCTGCTGACTAACTGGGCTTTCATTTACCTCCACCAGGTCTGCAGTTCCATTTCTAACCCTCGGCGGAGCCTCAGCCTCCAGTAACAGGCTCAGAACGATCATGTACTACATGTTACATAAGTGAAACCGTGATAGGTCTCTCTCACACACCTGTCCTGAAGCTGAAGTACAGGGCTTGATAAGGGATATACGCGCTGGGAAAATGACTGGCACAGGATTCGCTTCATCCGGCTGCTTATCAAAGGGCTCTTGTTAGATGTGAAGGGTATCAGTTGCCTCACAGAGTCTGCACACGTGACTGCACCTGACCCTGAGCACACACACACACACTGCATATCAGCTATAAGGCCCACACGCAGTCTGGTTTATACAGAGGAAGACAAATACAGGGACTGTAGACCTGAGAAGGGGGCACTTTACTGAAGGGTGGTGTTCATAAGGCTACAGGACACCTACATTCAGTAAGCCTTTCATGACTGACATATACCAACAAAGCTTATCAGTTTCATGGACAAAGGTCTATGTAGAGTACAGCTTATGTAGGTCGAATGTACAGTTATGAATGGTTATGAATGGTACCAATAATAATATGCAGAAATAAATATTAAAAATATAAACAAAGTCATTTAGAGTGGTTCCACGTTTATTTTATTATTATTATTATTATTATTATTATTATTATTATTGATTTATATTTATATAGCACCATTATAACACTATTCCACCATAAGGCAATGCAAAGTGCTTTGCAAATAGACAGAAATACATATAATAAGGGAGTAATTAAAAAATGTCATGTAATTAAAAAAGAGAAATACTAACGACAAAAAAAGTAAATACATTAAACAATTAGAAACATATCATGCCTGTAAAATCTCCACCACAGAAAATCCTTACATGAAGTTATCTTTTTTATTTTTATGGCAAAATTTAACATTTAAATTAGAATTTACATTTAATTAACCCAAAATGTGTAAAAAACTTTACGTGAACATCAATAGAAGCTTAGCCAGCAGTTAACTCTGTCAATCTAGAACAAAATTATAGAAGCTAGCTGCAAGAGCTTGGCTAGTAGTTAACTTTATCAACATAGAACACAGTGACACAGCTTCAGACCCATTACCCTGTATGACGGGTGTATGAAGTATGATCACCACCGACCGAATAGCTACCTTATAGTGCCAACTACCTTCACTACGGCGACTCGAGAAGATCCCACAAAGTTAGCGATTTCCGAGATGCTACCACCCTTCTTCCAATACGCTACTATCATGCCCTTTTGGACATCAGTCACATCTCATTCTCTGCCTGTGTCGCCGGTTTTGCACCCCACTACAACTGACTGGTGTGCCCGCTTATTTATACGTACAGCAAACTGTGTAAGAGTTACCTGTCGTCCTGTGGCATTTGAGCTCATTCCAAACCAATGTAATGCCTGTGACAGTGGGTGAAGGGTGGTGGCCTCATGGAAACTGCTAACTTCTTAGGATGTTCTAGAGCCACTGTAGTAAAGGTGTACCGAAAATGGACTGAGCACCTCCCAACAACATAACAGTGGTACCCTATGGAGCCATTGATGCCAGAGGGGAAACGTCAATGTGACTCCGGCGAGTGGTACAGAACAATCAACGCTCCACTGCGGAGCAGCTAACCTCTATAATGAACACCTTCCATCACCTCATACAGTCCATCAGTCCATGCCACAACACGTCTCGCTAGTGTCCTCCCAGCCAAGGGTGGTTATTCCCACTATTAGGTAGGCGGTCATAATACACGGATGTGACTGTGTATAAGCTAGCTGCTAGCTTCGGTTTGCCCATATTTTCCAGCTAAAGTAAGTGTAAGAGCAGTCGGAGGTAGCACTACTTACGAAATACACAGATTCCCAGGTGGCCAGTGCCATCCCAGCTACCCCTCTGGCTTATCCACTGCATTAAAAAGTACTATAGTGGAAGGCTGATGATGTCTGAGACATGTCTACAGTGATGTCTGAGTTGGTGAAAGAGCGAACGCTAATGTGCCCGAGATAAGAATCAGCGAACTGGACGCTGTACGTTCCGAAAGGACTGCCGAGGGACGGATTAAGACGGGAACAGCCGCCTAACTGGATGATCCAGATTGCCTTTGACTGAAAGTGACAAACCCAGTCATGAATCGTGCTGCGCCATAAAAAATAAAAAAAACACGCCGAGGTACACAACTTCTTTCAGACCTATTACCCGCTCCCAGAGACGCCAATTGGCAGATGACAGCTTCTTGCGGTGATACCATCCATCAAACCTCCCCGCTTTGTCCGAGCGATAGATGTAGTCTGGAGGGCCTGCGCTGGGATAAACAGCACTCTGCTGTGCTTCGAATGCACAGCTTCTAGTGTTTGGAGCGATTTCCGCCTAACAATCAACATTAGCAGCGACTGTCTGGAGTCGCATTCCTGCTGCCAGGATATGGTCTGGATTCATGGAGCCGCCTCCTTCCTGAAGGACACTGAGGTCCACGTTCCACATAGCTGAGGCAGGGCTTATCCTCTTACGGCTGAACAGTTTCAATTGGTCCTCAGTAATAGATTTCAGCAGGCCCAGAATGATGACTCCAGTCACCAGTTGGCCACTTTATTAGAAACGCCAGCCTTGTCGCTGGTGTGCACCTGTTGATGGATTAGAGGCCCATGTGAACGGCACTACAACACTATGCTCCTCAGAGGAGGGGTGTCACTAAAGATTTATGGACACAGGAGCTAAACGTTTACATGGGGAATCTAGGGCCAAGCTAACTCGCTAAAACTGGTATTGGGAGCTTGGGATAGTTTGGGAAGACACACTGGGGAAAAAAAATAAACCCAGTATGACCAGGAACAATAACTAAGGGGATAATTAACTGGCAGATCTTAAAACTACATGGACAAAAGTATTGGGACACCTGTGCATTCAAAATGAAGAGTTTTTCCTGCTTTTGTTGGAGTGTCTGTCTCTACAGTCCAGGGAAAAAAAAGATTGCGAGGTCAGGATGTTGGATGATGATCACCAGCCCACCTCATCCCAAAAGTACTGGATAGAGCATGCTGGGGGCTTTATACTCCTCTAGCCCACATTTGGCATTAGGTGCCTAATAGGTTCATAGGTCCAATAGAATTAGTCCTATTCTATTGGAAGTATTTCTCTGCAGGGCCTAGACAAGCTGTATATGTGTGTATGTGTGCATTTGCACATCTGTGTAAGCAATGGCTGCAACATTAAAAATGATGTCTAGGAACATTTGGCCATATGGTCTACAGTCACGTCAACAGTTACAGTAATACAAGCACTCACAAGCCAGTGGTCTGGCCTTCAGCTGGATGAGCGTTTCCTCAGTAGATGGCGCTAGCTTGCCATCCTGCTTCTCAGTGGGAGTCTGGCTCAGCTTCCCAACAGCCTTGCAGAGTTACCTGCCTCAGACAACTGCAGAAGAATGGCCATGTCCAATCTGCGAAGCCTGCTCAGCGTCCTTCTCGTCTGTGGCCGTTGTCAGGAGCGTCCTTTAGGGAAATCAGACGTATGTATTGACTGCAGGAAAGGAGATGAAGTGGTGATTATTAGTCTGGAGATGAGATGAAAGCAATACTTCAGAAATCAAATAAGCTGTAAATGTACTTGATCGGCCAAGATATGTTGGTAGAGATGTGATGGCCCATAATAACACACTACATATTGTACCTTTACATCATGCCCAACACGCTAGTGACCCACCTTGTGACCAGTGTGTTGGACTGGGGCTAATGTATCAGTTGTGCCCAAAGTGTTGAGAGATCAGCGGGGTAATTCACAAAGCAGGATTTCTCAGTTATCCAGAAGAACATGTCCTCACGAATGACCACACAAATGCTTTAGTGCCAAGGTTCATAATTATCTGCTCCGGAGAGTCCTATTCTATTGGAAGTATAACTCTACAGGGCCTAAATATGCTTTTTGTGTGTGTGTGTGTGTGTGTGTGTGTGTGCATTTGCATATCAGTGTCAGCAATGGCTGAGGGTGGAGGAGGGTGTCCATAAATATATGGCCATATAGTGTACTTCCTGAATCACTAATACGGTTACAGTAATAAAAAAGAAATGGTGAGGACTGTCCAATACGTCCTCACGACTGACCAAAATAACGCTTCTCTGCTCTTCTCTCATTGGACAGGCTCAATTCTGGACAGACAGAGACGGCTTTCGCTTCTAATATTGTAAACGAAAATGTACATAAAATAAAAAATGAACGTCCAAATATTTGTGGACACACCTAGCAATGAATGCATTCAGCTAAAGCTTAAAGCTGCACCCATTGCTGACACGGGACACACGGCATTGCCAATATTGACAATCTCTGGAATCTGTTGGCACCATGCAATCAAATCCTCACAGCAATGCTCTTCCAAAATCTGGCAGAACCTTCTTCCCTGGAAAGTAGAGACAGTTACTCCAACAAAAGCAGGAATAACTCTTTTTTTTAATGCCTGTGATTTTTGAGGACACAACGAATGAGAAGGTGTCCCAATACTTTTGCCCATATCTCATATTATTAGAATATATTATATTATTAAAATATGTATTTAACTTTTAGAAAAAAAAAATATTTTTTTCAACCGCTGTCCGGTTGAAAAAAAACAAAAACAAAAAAACACGTATCTTCATTTTTGTTTGATTTTAGTTTTCCAAAATAAAAGTCTCACAGTTCTAGTGGAATCTAAGCTACGTTAATCATGAGTTCATTTAATTTTATAACTATATAATTTTAATATCAGAAATAGCTGAATTCCCTCCTGGTCCATATCACCGCTGTCTAGTGAAAGAAAAAAAAAACAAAAAAAAAACATGTATCTCCATTTTTGTTTGATTTTAGTTTTCCAAAATAAAAGTCTCACAGTAATAGTAGAATCTAAGCTACATTAATCATGAGTTGATTTAATTTTTTAACGACTTAATTTTAATGATATCAGAAATAGCTGAATTCCTTCCTGGTCCATATCACCCCTGTCCAAAAAAAACATTTCTCCATGGTTTGAAACCTGTAGCTGCTTCTGAAGAGTGTGTAAATAATTCTAGACAAATGGACCAATAGAAATTGAAATAAATTCTTCTTTTACATTAACTTCCATTTAAAGTTTAAAACATTGTCCATTTAAAGAAAACTTTTGTCACCATTAAGGAGATACATGTTTTTTAATGGACAGCGCCGATATGGAATACCAGACTGAGGAGCAGCCTCTTTCTTTCTTTTACTGTACAGACTTGTTCCAGTCTTTTTAATGAGCACTTTTACATTAAGATAAATACATGTAAATCATAAAAGTCCTGTTATTTGTTATTTGTTATTAAAAATAGCCATTATAACTGCTATAATGATTCAATTTATCTGCAAGGTTTTTCTTATTATTCTTATTGCACAGAACTAGCAGTAATTTATGTTCACATTTGACAGCAGTTAAAAAATGTTTACAGTGACTTTTGATGATGTTTCTAATAAGATCTGAAGTAATGCTGTGTTTGGGGACTGATCGTAAGGTTGTATGTCCCTGAGACACCTAACGTTTCCCGGCTGATCGGCTACACTGGAAACAAGATGATGGAGTGGTAATGATGATTAGTAGGCAATGAGGCCGTCGGCAGAGGGGATACTCAATGGAGGACAATAGCCTCCCGCTGTGAGACCAGCTGGAGTGGCTGTAGTGCTGGCTCCAGCCTCCTTGTTACTGCCTTGGACAGTGTGTGTGAGATTGTGTGTAGGTGTGTGAGCGTATGCGCGCAAGCGTAAACATTCGGGTCCACGTACAGCGTGTGGAATTTATCATCTGCAGTATTTTGCGGGCTTGGTATTGAGTGTGTTTGCGTGTGTGTGTGTGTGTGTGTGTGTGTGTGTGTGTGTGTGTGTGTGTGTGGCTTGGCTACTGTGTGATGAGGCGGTAAGCAAAGTGTGAGACTGCCAGCCTTTGTGCTGCGTCTCTGGAGCCTGTACAGAACCAAGCAGGCGGGCCTAAAGCAGTCCCAGGGCTGATTTCTCTCCCCCTCTCTCTCTCTCTCTCTCTCTCTCTCTCTTGCTCTTTCTCTCTTATTCTCTCTGTCTCTCGCTCACACATGCACACGCATATACACACAGGACTCTGAACAGGCCTGAGGAGTGAGAATGAAAATAAATGCACAGTATTTCTGGTCATTTCAGGTCTCTGAGAGGGGTCTGTAGACTCGACAACTAGACCAAGCAAAAGTCCTAATCCTCAATTAATGTGCAGCAGCCTAGGAGTGTAATGGATGTAACAGAATCCAGGTATTGGGAATGGATATTCGGAGTATCTCAGTGTTACTGAGCTCTACTAAAGCCTGAGTAGACTGATAAATCACTGTGCTGATCAGTTATTTATCTCAGTGTTACTGAGCTCTACTAAAGCCTGAGTAGACTGATAAATCACTGTGCTGATCAGTTATTTAGTATCTCAGTGTTACTGAACTCTACTAAAGCCTGAGTAGACTGATAAATCACTGTGCTGATCAGTTATTTATCTCAGTGTTACTGAACTCTACTAAAGCAGGAGTAGACTGATAAATCACTGTGCTGATCAGTTATTTATCTCAGTGTTACTGAACTCTACTAAAGCAGGAGTAGACTGATAAATCACTGTGCTGATCAGTTATTTATCTCAGTGTTACTGAGCTCTACTAAAGCCTGAGTAGACTGATAAATCTCTGTGCTGATCAGTTATTAATCTCAGTGCTGCTGAGCTCTACTAAACCCTGTCACGTGGCATCTGTGATGGCATCCCAGTGGTGCCATTGGGCCATGGATGCCAGAGAGGAACGACAACTCTGGCAAGTGTTACAGAGCAATCGATGTGCCACTGAGGAGCAGCTAACCTCTATAACCAGCTAACCTTCCATCACTCTACCACAGTCCATGCCACGACATGTCTCGCTAGTGCCATCCGAGCCAAGGGTGGTCATTCCCACTATTAGGTAGATGAACATAATTGAGGACAATCCTTTACTGAAAGGCAGTGAAGGCCACATGACACCTACCGTACCTAAGCCTTCCATGAGGGCTTATATAAACCTTTATGAGGGCATCAGTTGACCTACCCTTTATGACTTAATAAATATTTGACATCTTTGTGTTTTCCATCATTTTAAAGACATTCTGTCCCCACAAAGATTTAAATACATACCTCCCCAGCACCCCGCCAAAACCCTCCCACACACACACTCACCACGTTTGCCAGAATTTGCACAAAAGACACAAAAGACAGAGCATGTTATTTGAGCATAATCATGTCCTCGCTGGCCGCTTTCCATAGCGCGAGAGGTTTTACGTTCCACAGCTATAAATTACAGGGCCATACAGCTGTTCAGCCTGACGAGAAGACTAATCTGCCACGTGTACCCATTTGCATAATCAATATAGGACACGCTTGGCCCAAATGAGGGGATCAATCGGACTCGGAGGCGCCGGACCCCGCCGTTTGAACATGATTATCATGAGCTCTGGATCAAACCGGCGCAGAGCTAATAAGGACTCGGAAATCCCACTGCCGTTGCGCCAAGCTCGGGAGCTGAGGTCTCCAGTGAAAGGCATTGCCGTAATTGATCTTCCTCCCTTTTGTGTGCGCAGGCCTACACTGTCACACTCCTTTACCCAGTCCCATCCCTCCTGCCCGGTCATTTCCAAGACCCCTGGCTGTCTACTTGGCCCTGACTAGGTTCGAACTGTTTAGCGTACTTGCTGCCGTCAGCCCTGTTAGTCCTTTAGAAATGCTCAGTTTGATCCCTGTCGATGCCACAGCTGTCCATAGACTAGAGGTACCAGGTAGACATTTCTACTAAAGTGGCCAGTCACTGGAAGTACAAGGTAAGTATTTCTAATACAGTGACCAATGAGTGGAAGTAGAAGGTAGGTGTTTCTAATAAAGTGGCCAGTCACTGGAAGTACAAGGTAGGTGTTTCTAACAAAGTGGCCAATCACTGGAAGTACAAGGTAGGTGTTTCTAATAAAGTGGCCAGTCACTGGAAGTACAAGGTAGGTGTTTCTAATAAAGTGGCCAGTCATTGAAAGTACCAGGTAGGTGTTTCTAATTAGGAGGCCAGCGAGTGGAAATACAAGGTTTCTAATGAAGTAGCCAGTCACTAAAAGTACTAGGGGAGTGTTTCTAATAAAGTGGCCAACCAGAATATTATTAGTACCTCCGAACCTAAGCTTAATCTTTTTTTTTTTTCACTGCAGTTAAGAAACTCTACATTGTGTATTATCTAAGGGACCATCTAGTTCGATGGAGACCCCCTTTTTTTTTTTGGACCCTCTTTCCATGACGCCGGATAACTCGTGACTGAATCGAGAACACAACTCCAAACTAATCTTATTACTCACTCTCGCAGCTCCGAACTGGAGGAAACCAGCAGCAGCCATCAGCGAGTAAGCGGCGGATATTTTCGCCGATGACAGATGCCTTAATTGATGTGGAATTAGCGGGCAGCGGTATGTGGGCTGAGCGCGGCAAGCGTTGGCAGCCTGGGTGAACCGACTGGAAGGAGACACCCCCCCTACCACCCCCACCCGCCATCCCACCCCCGTTCTCCTTCCTTTTTAATGGCAAATCAATTACTCATTTGCGCGGCGCCTCTGATTAATTACCCAACACTTAATGTTTTTAACGACTTTGTAGACTAACTGGACTATTTAATCACCCGCAGCTCAATCCGCGGGCGAACGCTGACTTTTTGCGCTCTGTCATAGAGGGGATGGGAGGTAGGCGACCAGCCGGCATTCATCATTCCTTCACCCTCTCCACCTGCCCGATCATTACTACAGGAAGGGGGGAGAGAGAGCCAGAGCAAGGGAGCATACAAATCTGAATTTCGGAAGCTGCTTTGTTAGGAGGATTGTAAACATCCCTCCGGCCGTTCGTCAAGGTAAGGTGGTGGAAAGAGGCAGAGGTCTGTAAAACCCTGCTTAAGCAGGAGAACTGCTACAGTAGTGCTAATTCACCTCAGTTCACACCATTAGGCCTCAAAGTCCAGAGATCTGACGTGACTGGTGATCGGACCACATTCGGATTTCCCTTGTCTGCATGAAAAGCCAGGTGTAAACACCCCCAAGAAGATCGGATTACGATCGGATCATGATTGGATCACTCAAACCACATTTGGAGGTGGTCAGAGATGGATCTCGTACAAGTGTAAACGGAATGCGTTTTCTGTGATCGGACTTCGTCAAGCAAGCGGAAATAAAGTTTGATACGTGTGATAATGATTGTGGATCTTGGTTTCTTTGGTCTTGGGATCTTTGTTGCCTTGTGAGAATCATCTATTATTCCTTCGCAAGCAGGACAGTTTCGATGAAAAGCTGTTGTTTACAGAAGGTAAACTGGACAGGGTATATACGTTGGTGTGCTTTTTTTACGAGGGGAGGTAAAATCGGATCTAATCTGATCACAATGGGGACACACTTTAATGACAATTCTATCTATCCAGATAGGAAACGCATGTTAACTCCAGGTATAAACAGGCCGAAGACTCACTCTAGGTGAACCTGGCTAATACATCTTAGCAGACTTTACAGATACAGAACACTCTATAAGCTATAAAAAACATCCACTACGCTACATTTGAATATATACGAATGCTAAGTATAACAGCAAGCAACTCACTGATCTGGCCTTGAAGTACATCATACACATTAAAAGACTAGGGGCCTACGCCGATGGGTGCGATGGTCTCGAAATGATGGGTATTCAGGTCAATTTCTGGCGTATTGCTGTTATCCTAGTGATACAGCAAACTCCAGTGACCGAAAACAACCTAGGCAGACGTCAACAGTGCAGGGTGGTGTTTCTAATAAAGTGGCCAGTCACTGGAAGTGCATAGTAGGCGTTTCTAGTAAAGAGGCCAGTCACTGAAAGTACCAGGTAGGTGTTTCTAATAAAGAGTTCTCTGTGGAGAGCAAGAAGTGAGGTTTTATGTTGTGGAGATATCAGGGGTATCATTATTATTAAGGGCCTAAGCTGAGCAGTGACAACAAACGTAGCCTTTATGAAAAACGATCTTCATTAAACTCTATGTGTTGATGAGGCCTCTTGCAATGCAGAGGCCCTAGGCGGCTAGAGCTGGCACCAGGCCTGCCGGAGTAACAGCTGTAGGTTTAATTAAGGGCTGTTGTGGCAGCTAAGATCAGGGGGATGGAGATTTTTTTTAACCTTGTTTTTAGGTCTGAGTTATTGCCTGTCTGCATGGGCTTGACTGGGATAGTTCTTTCTTTGGTGCCATACCTCCTGCACTGTCCAAAGGTGCTTTGAGGAACCTTCAAGGAACCTTTTCCTTCTAAAAAGCCTTGACCTTTTCTTGATAGGTTTCATCCATGTGTAACCCATACAGGCCCAACATGAGCATATCCTGAATGTGTAAGATATGATCTGCAAACCAAGCTGGCCATATTATTGCATCTTAGCTTGGCTGCAGAATTCAAATCCATCTGCAGCCATTTTTTCCATCTTCAAGAGCCAGCCGTAGCTGTTATCGCCATTAAACAAGGTGAAGGATAAAGCGTCCAAGAGGATACAGGCCTGATAATGACTATTCCCTCTAAAGGGAGATGGGATTCGGGCTAATCCAGCCTTTCCCGTTTCATTTGGGGCGGGCGGGGGCGAGAGGGGTGGGGATGGGTTATACACTAGCTACACCACAGCCAATTACGGCTATCGCTGCTGCTCCTGTCCCGTCCATCTCCACCATCTCCATCTTTTTAAACTCATATTTGGACCTCAGAAGTGTGTGTATGAACCTCACTGAAAAAAAACCTGTGTGTGTGCCTGCCATCGAGGGACAGAGACAGGCCTAATGAAGCGGCTCGTGGTCCATCATTCAGTTTAAGCGATCGGCCTGGTGAGGAGGGGCGGCCTCGGGCGCCATACTCTAAACTCAGTGACATGCTCAAGGTTACACTTCAGTGATGTGTTGTGGGTTTTCTTTTTTTTTTTTTAACTAAATGCGCCGCTAACTCCTGACTAAGACGTGGCTACACATCACAGGGTTGGTACCGTTTTCTGGTCACTTCGTATAAATTTTCCCCCACCCCTACGTGGTATAGGGGCACTCTCGATTGGAACGCGGTCTTAGGCTATGACGGAGACAGATGATGGACACACGAATCCACCAGTTAGACAGGGCGAGAGGCACAGCCTCGTACCTCTACAAGTCAGTCACGTACGATCTGGCAATGAGATGCAATGGAAGGGGCGGAGTCTACAGATTCAGGAAGTGTTTGAACCGTATTTCTACACAGGGTTAACACAAAGATACCAATAGAAACATCAGAAGCACCATCAGACGCATAAAATTTGAGTAAAAGAAAAAACGACTTTTCATCCAGTCAGAACAGAGGGACAACACTGCCATCTAGGTGTCGGGGATTTAACCACAACACTAAATGAACCACTGTCTGCCACCTCGACCTGCCCTTGGCATTGGGATGCAGTCGATGTAGCCTTAGTACTTGGGCTGGGTTTATGTCAAGTTTGGGGTTGGAAATTGTTAGTCTAGTCTAGACGGTTAGCAAAAATCAGGACACCACACATGTCTCAGTAGGGGTTGCTAACAAGGTTTACACACTAATATATTTTTTTTATAATCATTTTTTATAAACTTTTGCTAGTCAGGCTTTGTAAAAGCTTTACATCCATACACATTTGCAAGCTGTCCATCTTGCAGTGTCAGTGCTGCTAACGGATGTCGGGATATGAGGATTCAGCTGTGTGCGTTTGCTGAGGTCTGGCATCCCGCCGCTTGACTGAAGAACTGCTGAGCGTTCTCCGACTGGGCGGCCGGGCTTTGATTGTAACACGGCCTGGCACGACCTGTAACCCCCTGAGGAGATGAAATAAGCAGGACACTGATGGAAATGCCCACACACACACACACACACACACACACACACAGAAAAATAGATGGAATTATAGCTCTCGTTAAAGCCGTTATACAACAGAGGGATAACTGGTGATGAGCTAATGGCTCTGAGCCCTGTTCCATTGTTTTCTGGTCATCCTATTTCTTCGCTAACAGTCAACTGTCTCTGTTGACCCCCAACTGTCAGCAACTCCAGCAATGAAGGCCTCAACTCAAACCGAGCATGTGAAGAGAGAGGAAAGATCTAGCGAAGATCTGGCAGGCCTCTGGACATGGTAGGTAGGAAGTTCTAAACACATGTACTGTAAACTTGCAACCAGTGGCGGTTCTAGTATTGGCTCCACAGCTCAATACTGAGGGGCTTTATACCCCTCTAGCCCACGCCTGGCATTAGGCAGCATGGTGCCAAGAGGTTCATGTTTATCTGCTCCTGAATGCAATCAGTAGAAGCGGTGGGCAGCCGTTACTGCGGCATCTGGGAAGCAGGGAAGAGGTGAAGAGCTCACTTGTTTCAAGGGCCCAACAGAATCTGCTTGAAGAGCTTGGGTATCGAACCCACAACCCTGTCATCAATAGCCTGGTGTTCTAACTGTTGAGCCTTCAAATGTCCCCAGACAAGATCTCAGGCATGGACTGGGCACTGGGAAGTTTAGCTTGTATCTAGCACTCTGAAGGTGATGATGAGGACACCCCCATCCCCCCAATGTCCTGTGATTGAGTAAACACGTCTGGAAGGCTTCTAAAAAAGCTCTCCTGCAATGTTGGTGCCCTATAACTGGGTAACATGGACGCCGAAAAGAAAAGCAAGATGTTCTACACCACCTCCTGGGATCATCTTTCAACAGTTTTGAAGACGTTCCAACATATCTTCTTAACTTCCAATGGAGGTCAATGTATTCCATGTCATTTTAGAGCATTTCTATTGGTCCATTCATCAGGAAATTCAATGGAAACCATGTCAATGACAGCTGCCAGATTCAAATTACAAGAAAATAAACCTTGACCTTGCCTTGACAACAAATATCAAGCATTTCAGCATGAACCTTTAGGGCCAAACAAGGCTGCAAACAATAGGGTATTCAAACTTTTGACTAATTTTGTACACACACACATACATCGACATAAGCCCAATTACAGCTGCCGTTGCTGCAGGGTCCCATCGGCGCTCATCGCAGAACGATTCATCAAGCAGCAGGCAGCGGACCTCCAGCTGGAAGGCCCATCTCGCGCCTCGAGCTGCCTTCTTGGGGCACCATGGCGTGCCATCGTTAAAATGAACCCCACCTGTCCCAGTTGGACAAGCAGCTGGCTGGGTTTTGCTGCTGGTCCTCCAGATGTGAATTCCGCCTTGCCGTTTGTCTGGGCTGTGGTGGAAACGATCCATGCTGGACTGCAGATTGACTGAAAGGAGTTACATATCAGCCTGAGGGACATTGATTGCAGGGTGGCTGTCAGAGAGATGTTGCTGATCACCTTCGATTTGATTACATTCGATCGTGGACTGTAAACACTGAATTCAGTGCTGTTGGGGTTCAAGACATTGACTAAGTGGGTGTATTATGGTTTGGATTTATGGGGATTGATGGACAGATGGAGTAATGGTCCTTAAATGGTAGCCCTTATTCCCAGGATGTCAGAAATACAGCTAGTTACCAGTTCGTTTGGTCCACCCCCAGGACCTTCACACAACATTTTTCTAGAAACATGGTGGTTGGGGCCAGGCATGTTGGTTCCAGCATCTCTTGGAAGGTTGCCGTCTTTCACACTCATTTCAAGAGTTTACCAACAACGCTACCAAACTGGGCCAGTTTGAAGCCACCTCAGCGCCTGGAGAGCAAATAGGGGTTAGGTGCCTTGAGCAAGGGTATGCTCTGGATGTGTGTTCCCACTGTTCCCACTGTCCCAATTCGCTAGAGTTTACCAAGAAGGGTAAATCCTAGCGAATTGGGGCAGTGGGAACACACACAGTGGGAAGCCCCCTCAGAGAGCAATTAAGGGTTAGGTGCTTTGCTCAAGGGCACCTCAGTTGTCAATGTTGAAAGAGGAGAAAGCGACATTCCTACACTCCCCCATCCTGACTTCCTGCCAGTCTAGGGAAGCGAACCAGCCACCTTCCATTCTCCAGTACAGTTGTCTAACTTTTAGGCCAAGACCGTCCCACAGTTTATCAGAAGGAACAAAGAAGAATAGTGTCGGTCAGCCTGTCTATTGGCTGGACTATGTGGACTCACTTTCTCTTCCTGGAGAAGCACTTGAGGGACCAAGCTCTCACCACAGCTACCACCACCTGTACCTGGTGCCACCTGTTCTTGAGCCCAAGTCTGGCCCAAGCCAGAGGACTCTGGTCATTGAAGTTGTGAATAAAAGGTATGTTTTCTGGGTCACTCCTGGTCTAGCTTTGGACCTCCTGGTTAAGTTTAGTCTTGGAACATCCTGGTCAGGTTTAGCCTGGGGCCTCCTGGTCAGGTTTAGTCTTGGAACATCCTGGTCAGGTTTAGCCTGGGGACTCTTGGTCAAGTTTAGTTTTGGAACCTTCTGGTCAGGTTTAGTCTTGGAACCTCCTGGTCAGGTTTAGTCTTAGAACCTCCTGGTCAGGTTTAGCCTGGGGCCTCCTGGTCCAGTTTAGTCTTGGAACCTTCTGGTCAGGTTTAGCCTGGGATCTCCAGGTCAAGTTTAGTCTTGGAACTTTCTGGTCAGGTTTAGTTTTGGAATCTCCTGGTCAGGTTTAGTTTGGGACCTCCTGGTCAGGTTTAGCCTGGGGCCTCCTTGTCAGGTTTAGTCTTGGAACCTTCTGGTCAAGTTTAGTCTTGGAACATCCTGGTCAAGTTTAGTACTGGAACATCCTGGTCAAGTTTAGTCTGGGAACCTTCTGGTAAGGTTTAACCTGGGACCACACAACAAATACAAGCTGGTGGTGGTGTTTTCGTGGCACTCATAAAGGTCCCCCAATAGGTCATTTCAGAATGGTCAGTTGATGAGGAAACAGTTAGGCCTCCATTTTATGAGTTTGGAGCCTTTTGGTACGGTCAAGAAGTGCTAAGCAGTGATACAGACACGAGCAACAATAGAACCACGACAGAGCGAGAGGGAGATCTCCCGAGCGATGATTAATTGAAGTAGGTGGAAGTGGATACGGAGTTTCTTTCTCAATATGGGAGATAAATGAATCGTTGGGTTTTCTTTTGGTCATCAATGCCTCAACTTGAGATTGCGGAAATCTAAAGGTAATGAGATAATGAATAATTGGATGTGAGGAAGTTATCCCCCCCACCCCCCCAGGACTTTTTTCATCATGGCAAAATTCAATTACACTGATTACATCTGCTAATTTGAGAATTGATAAGCTGAGTAAGACTGCTGAATTATTGGAGTCCGCACACCTGAGCTGAAGTCTTTTGTGTTATTGATAGATAAGAGGTGCAGAAGAACATCAGTGGGTCCAGACTGGGGCTGCAGCTATTGATTATTTTACTAATCAACTATTCTACTGATTATTTACTCGAATAATCAAGTAATCAGGTAAGAAATATGTTTGCTTTATTAAAAAGGAAAAGTAAATATAGATATGGGTCATTCTAGAATTAGGGCTAACTTTAGCATTTTACAGATTTTTTAAATAACAATAATAATTATTAAACTTTTCCAATATTAATAATGCATATTTTAGACACACACAGTTTATACACAGTCTGACTGTCTTCGCCTCTTGATCTATACATTGGAATTGAATTTGACATTAAATGATTAGGTTTCCTTTTCAGTTTTTAGTGCTTACTGTTTTGACAGTTGAGCAATTGTATAGCATATCTATTTTTTAAAATAAAATATGTAATTTCAAACATTAAAAACTATATTTTATTTCCCCTTTCTTTTGAACGCTGGCTAACAGATATTGCTGGAAAAAAATCGACACACACTTAAAGGTAGTACACGTCAGTATATCTGCATATGGGCCCCATTTTTCTCGTTCTATTCTGAGGTTAGGCAGAAAAAGGCTTCACATGACAGTAATCACAATACTTACTTTTTAATACTTTTAAATTATTCATTTGAGTAAATATGATATATACAAAAAGAAATGTTTGGTTATTTTGTTGTGTGTTGTGTGAAGTTTTTTTTTCCACTATGTGAAACTTATGGAGTGGAGGGTGAGGTGGGGTAATTGATGGGAATAACTAAATTACGCTATGCATGATGTAATATATAATATTTATATATACATACAGCGCTGGGTAACAGTAAAAGTCGTCCATGCATCTACGATTTTTAGTAATCAAGATACTTGAGGAGGAGTCATTTCAGCCCAATTCCAGACCTTATTATGTTTAGCAATACCCTAGCAACCACTTAAAATACCAAAGCAACCACCTACCAATATCTAGCATTGCATCATCTTGCATCATCATTTTACATTTACCACTTAAAGTACATCGCTTTCAACTACATACACACACACTTAGCAATGACCAGAGACACCATAGGAATTATTTAGGAATACCATAGCAACCACCTATTAATGACTAGGATTATAAGGTTTCACATTCACCACATACCTGTGTACTGTTTCCACTATAACCACACAAACACACTTAGCTATCACTAGAGATACCACAGCAACCACTTCTCAATATCTAGCATATCATTTCACACTTACCATTTACTAGTATGAGTCGTTTCCGCCCAAGTCCAGAACTTAATAAGGGTAGAAAATGATTTTGCTGTTGATTTTGTGGAATATGTTCATATTTTATGTCAGCGAAACCCAAAAACCATATGCCAGTAAGAAAAGACGAACCTCCCAACAGCATTTAGCCAAGCTTTGAAGCTCTGAAGCAGCCAGTCTAGGTAGACTTTTCACTGATGTACAACATCACCTCGGATTCCCGCTGTGAATTTGTCCTAAAAAAAGGTGGAGACAGATTCCACATTACAGTTCTTAGCATCCTCGATTTTGAAACATCTAAGGGTGCTTTCACATCTCCCTTCCCCGGTGGGGAGCTTTTTCGTTGATGCGCTTCGTTTTGACAGGTGTGGACATTAGCACTTTTTTGGAATCCAGTCGCCTAACAGCAGGCTCTCTGGAAGCATCTTTGCTAACAGCGCCGCAACTGAAGGGGCAAGACACAATCTTTGAAAGGTCTCTGTTGATATACTCATAAATTCAGCTGCAACAGCCCCGTCCTGATCCCAGCTGAGCGGCGCCCAGGGATTCGGTGTCTGCGCCGATGCTCAGATCTGCAATTACAAATGACATAAAAGCAGTCAGTGGCCTACATAACTCGGGTCTCGTTATTTTTTTTTTGATACTGTACTGCCTACTCGAGGAGCTCGCTCACATCCAGGCCACTCTGTGCCAGGCCCGGGCTGTTTTTAGGCACTTTAATAATCCCCAACCCACCTGGGGTAGCAGAGAGTGAGCGAGAGAGTGAGCAAGAGAGAGAGAGAGAGAGAAGGGACAGTGCCTAGCAGATTTAACGAACGGTCGTGACGTGATAAATGTTGCACGGCGGCATTATTAGATGTCATTCCTGAGGGATGGACCCCAGTAAGTCCATCATGGATCGGCCATGAAATTTTAATGCGACGCTGTGCTGCAAGAAGAAGAGTAAGAAGCAGAAGAAGAAGAAGAACCGGGGCCTTCTTTCCGAAGCCCCCCCCCTGGCCATTTATTGGCCGTGGTAAATCAAATGCAGCAAAACGTGGCGAGCGAAAGCATAAAAAACAGGGAGTCTGAATATGTTAGTGCTGATGTAACTAATTCCCCTTAATAACCTTCTAAAATGCTACTTATCCAATCAAACAATACCATAGCAACCACCTAAAATACCATAGCAATACCACCCATCAACATCTAGTAACTTAGCATTTAACAATCGCCACTTAGAGATACCATAACATCCATAATATCCTAAAATACCAAAGCAACCACCAGAGATACCATAACATCCATAATATCCTAAAATACCAAAGCAACCACCAAAGATACAATAGCAATTCTTTGGCAATACCCTAGCAACCACCTACCAGTATCTACTATTATATATCACTTCTCATACACTACTACTTACATTATATCGTTTCCACTACATACACATGCACACCTAGCAACCACCAGAGATACCACAGCAACCACTTAGCAATACCCTAGAAACCATCTAAAATACCATAGCAACCACCTATCAATATCATGTTTAATTTGACACTCACCACTTGCAAGAATATCATCTTCACATACACACACGCCTAGCAGCCACCAGAGATTCCACTGCAATTGTTTAGCAATACCATAGCAACCACCTATAAATACTTAGTATCTACATAGATACATTTACTTGAGCTGTGGGCAGGTGACTGTGATGGCGCAAACTCCTAAAAACGGAAACTCTACATCTCTACAACTCACTACATACACATGCACACCTGGCAACCACCAGATACCACAGCAACCACTTAGCAATACCCTAGAAACCATCTAAAATACCATAGCAACCACCTATCAATATCATGTTTAATTTGACACTCACCACTTGCAAGTATATCATCTCCACATACACAAACGCCTAGCAGGCACCAGAGATCCCACTGCAATTGTTTAGCAATACCATAGCAACCACCTATAAATACTTAGTATTATATAATTATACATTCACCGCTTACCAGTAGATTGTTTTTACAAATGAATGAGATTTTGTGTAATTTCATGAAAGATGTGATATGCATAATTATGTTGATCTTGGGAAGATGCTGCAGAAATATCAAGTAGAAGGTCACGCTGGGTATATAATAAACCGTTGTTATGCACACACTGCTCATGCAAGGAGATGCACTGTGCTATTCTGCGCAACCAGCCAATTCAGTCAGCCACAACTAAAGAAGCCTTTATCAGGTCAAATAAACAAACCACATTCATGATTCAACAAACATGACGAACAAATGGTGGCATAAGAGAACGTAATCTGTGCTAAATGCTTGGATTTAGAACTAACAGCATCTGATTTCCAATCTCACGAGGGTTAGAACTGCTCGCATCACTTTTCGCTGCATGTCTCCTCCAGCACGGATGAAGCCTGAAGGCTGTCACCCTGTTTTCTCGAGCAGCTGCCCACGCAGCGAGCTCGGAGCGCTAACCGCTCGCTCCTGCAATGTAGAAGCCCGACTGGCTGGAGTGTCACTTGGTGACAGGGGACAGAGGCAGCACCAGCGTATTTGCCTCCCAAACAGACGAGGCATTAGACACCTGGGATTTGAGCCTGCCAGCCAGCTGAAGGGCTCACCTCTGCAATGCTCTTAGCACTTTCAGTGTGTTTTGCCATGTGGTGCTATCAGTCATATGGTCTTCCCAGCCTTTACTGCAGATATGTAACAACTGCATCTGAAAGCCAGAAGCTTTTGAAAGTTGCTGAAAAATCCAGCTTAAGACCGATAATCTAAGCAGGTGTTTGTTTTGGGCAGGCTAGTGGCTTCCACACTGGTGGCCATTTTGGTCAGATTGGTCAGTTCCTCAAAGATTCACCTTTTTGGTCAGGCTGGTGGGTTCCACACTGGCTGGTACCTTGGTCAGGTTAATCATGCTAGTGGGTTCCAAACTGGTTGGTTATTTTGGTCATGTTGGTCATGCTGGTGGGTTCCACACTGATTGACGGTCACCTTATGAAAGAGGTTTCAGGAACAATAAGAGCTACGACTGTATTTTCGGTGCATAAAACCAAACAAATGTGAAGCTGAATCATAAGCAGAGCTCAGAGAAAAAGAAAATGTAGATTATGGGCCCTCTAGCTTCTTTCTACAGGCTATTTTTCTATTTTTCAAATAAACTATTTGTCCTCGTATTTCTGATGTCACATCATCCAGTACACTTTAGGTTTATTCTCTGAGTGTGTGGAAATATTGTGACTATGTTAAGCTTCTAGGGAGCATGGAAGGATGAAAGGGGAAGGGCGAAAACCTCATACTGTGAGAAGAGTTTAAACTTCACAGTGGATAAAAAAGCACTTCTTGGCTACTGTGAAAAGGCACCAACACTATTCTGAGGCTATTATGTCTTCATTTGGTGATTGTATGTTACTACGGAAACAGTTACCTTCTCTATCAATAAACACTGTCAATCATAATCAGAATTTGATGCTTCGAATTACCCAACAAACATAATCACATGTATTCTTTTTAGAATTTATATCATTTACGTTTCAATTAAGTATGACTTTATAAAAATGTACTTTTCAAACTTCATCAGTATTTCAGTGTCATGACCATTAACTGGCTGGTGTTAGGTATATCAGCCAGCCTCAAGCTGACTTGCTATTTTTGCTCCAGAAAGACCTTTTTTTCCGAGAGGGCACACGGTTTAATGGAACTGTAGGAATATTTAATTCCCCAGGTGTTAACGGCAGTCCGCCTTAGTTAAAGCAATACTCACAGGAACCGAGGGCGAAGGCCCCAGCCAGTCGGTCACTGCTCAGAAAAAGTGTGATTTGTGTCTCATTACTGATTGCAGGACGTTGTACACAGCGTACCTATGGGAGAAAAAAAAAAAAAACCCAAACACATGATGGGGGTCTAACGGGCTGCTGGAATTACACAAGGGGCTAATTAGAAGCTGACAGGTAAACACTTCACCTTGCACAACTCCACCAAACAGCAAGACCAGCTGCGAAGAGGAGAAGACCTCAAGTTGGAAAAGAGGACGACCTTCGATAAGAAATGACAGCGCCATGCCACGGGCTATTGTTGCTATACCACATACTAATGCCGCAAAGCTGCTAATGCACCCACCCACACACACACACACATGGGCTAGGAGCTTGAATACACCACAGATAGTCTGCTTTACATCTCCTGCTACCACAGAAAGAGTAAGTACTAGTCTAGAAGCTGCAATCAGGCAACACTTCAGTTGAGTACGTGCTTATGCAAATATATAGATATACAGTATCAGACAACGACAGTATCAGACAGTCTCACTTTGCCATTCAAATATCCATAAGAGTTATAGATATTTGATTAAAGCCACTGAAGGAGAGGCAGTGCCTCTCACGTCGAGACGATATTTATGAAATGACATTAGCTGCTATCAACCGTTAGCTTCCGAGGGACCATTTGGTCAAGGAACCGTTCAAATAGCAGTTAGCAAGCTAGCATCAGTTTATTTGGGGACTGTCGGAAGGTCTTACGTAGCAATACACATGATTTTGAAGGGGAGCCTGCCAAGCTAATACGGAGCACCAGATCACAGCCAGTTTATGGAGAGCCTGGCCACTTTCTATTTCCTTCATTTTATCAAAAAATGACACCAGAGGGAGTCCACGAGTAAGCCCTCAATGATTGGGGGTAAATGGAGCTAGCTAAGCGGCTAGCTAAGAACTCCAAGTTAAAATAGTGTCAAACCACTTGTCCAGGATTTTCTGCTCATTTTGGAAATCGATGTATTTCACGTAAACAACGTGAAGAGAAGTGGTTTCCTAATCAGGAATCCTCCAGCATTTTTGCTGGCTCCGAAAATACCACCCTGTCTGCTAATGGCAGCTGAAAATCGTTAAGATTTCGTTGAAAATTAGTTACTAGATTTGAACTTTTTTAGTGTTGCACTTGAACGACTGAACGAAAAATGGCGGTCTGGGGCCCCGAGTGGTCCAACGGAATAAAGAGAAATGATATGGAGGTTCGAATCCCACTCAGCCATGGTCCCAACAAGAGCACAGTTGACCTAGCTCTCTTCAGGGTGGGTAGATGGAGCTGTTTCCCCACATCACTCCAGTGCAGTGCTGGCCACCACTGGCGTCTGCTGGCTGTGTAGCGACATACCTGGCTCCGATTAATGGGTGACAGTTTGAAAAAGAGGCGTTAGCTGTCGTAGGGGGCGTGCGTTGGTCTTCACCCTCACTTGCAATTAATCCAGTTAGCACTTTTTCTTTGGTGCTAGTATCAGCGTGCAGACATTCGAGGAAGCAACCTGTTGGCCTAATGCACTCTGGAGATGTAGGCCAGGTGATGATGGCACCGTCCCTGAAGAAGAGATTGCGACTGAGGAGAAGGGAACTGAGTGGGAGGCGATGAGATTGAGATGGATGTGCTAAGCGGACGTAGGTCGAGGTGGGAGAAAGGTTGGGGGGAGACAGCGAAGCGACAGCTCTGAGAGAGAATTCAATCAAACCTGCTATTAAACACTGTTATCTGAACCTGAGGAAGCACAAAATGGGAGTAATTAATCACAAATCAAACAGCAAACAAGACCCACTTTGCCTTTTCCACACTTCACGCTACATAATTGCTATCTAGGAACGTCTTCACGTTGATTTGTATCCTAGCTGATGTTTACTAGGATTCCTCTCGTGTTGTTGCTGCTGCTGTGGAAAATTGCTTTTTCATTTTATCCACTGATGTGACGACTTTTTTTTTTTTTTTGCCCCTGCTTACCACTGCAGCACCCAAAGGGATCCGCACCCGAAGTTTACAAAAAGCAAATAAAGCAGAAAGTCAGACGGGAGGGACAAATACTGTTCCAGTGCAGTGCAGATGAATGGACGGAGTCTGGAAGAATGGAGAATTTGCAGAGGCTGGAAGTATATTTGTGAATCTGGATAATGGAAGAATGCTCTGTTTAAGAGTCAGTATTATTGCATTTGAGTGAGCAAATAAACAGAGAGGTCCTGCATAGCGGACAGTCGGAATTGTTATCTTTATATAATGTGGAAGAAAATATGCTCAGCAGCCACTTTATTAAAACTCCCCGTATCCCAACATTCAACAGGTTAGCAGTAGTTGTAGCTCCAATGTTGTAGCTACTGGTCTTCTGTAGTGTTAGCTCATTATGTTCAACACAGTTAGCTTGTTGTGTTAGATTATTAGCCTCAACACTGTACAAATTAGCTGAAGTGTTAGCGCATTAACTCCAACCAGTAGCAAATCATGACTGTTAGGCCAAGGCCTTCATGCAAGTAACTAAGGTAGCTAGCTGTAGTGTTAGCTCCTATCTTCCTTAAGGCACTAGTACAGTCACGGTGCCGCATGAGTAGATGGGACGTTTGCGTTAGCCATCATCTAGTCCTTCATCAGTGGTCAGTTTCAGATCACAGGGCTCTATTTAGTCAACAAATTGACCAATGATGAATACGGGTAGATGGCCTGCAGTCTGGACTTCTAAGTGGACCTATAAGGTATAAGATGCACCTCACCAAACGCAGGTGTTCCAAACAAATTGTAAAGTGTCCACTGTGGTCAGATCATCACTCTAATGTAGGAATTCTGTGGGAAAGCTGCCGAGAAAAGAATCTCCTATAACAGTGACCTGCTGTTTGACTCGTGGTCCAGAGACTGAGCAGTAGTGCATTTGGGAGGAGGCAGAAGGAGCAGGTTGAGTGAGTGTTGGAGGCAGAATGATAAAGCGCCCTGGAGCCCTGTCTGAAGCTCTGAGAAGCAGGCTTATAAAACTGATATATGGTATGGAGGACACGTCCTGTAGCTGCGGAACGAGGCAGTCTGCGAGGGTCTGAGGCTCTGGACGTCTCTCGGACTGGGTGCATCAATGCAGGTGGTGCAAACCCTCATGGCATGCAAACAGCTCCGCATATGTGAGTGTAGATTGGGTGGTGGTTTGGGTGGTTTGGGAGGGTCATGTTCCTTCCAGTGTTAGGAGAGGTTACTGCTTTAAGCCACCCATATACAAGGAGGCTCTAGCCTCCGGGATGAAATAAATCAATGACTAGCAAAATGTTGTACCAGATTTGACGTCCAACATCCAGCTCAAGCTGGTCAAGCTGGTTAAGGTGGTTGCCCAGCTTAGCTCTTGACTAGCATAGGGCATGTTCTTGTTTGAATTTGATGGTTTAGCTGATCTACAAGCATAAACGACCTGAGCGACCAAGCTAAGACCACCAGTATGGCCATGCTGGTCGGCCAGCGTGATCAGCAGGACCGACCTCATTAACCAGCATAACTAGCATGACCAAGCATGAGCATTAGCTAACCAAGCAAAATCAAATGCAACATACAATATGCAGGTCAAGAGGTTAACCAGGTCAACCAACAGCTTTTTTGACCATCCTTGACCATCAAAGACCATTTTAGACCTTAAGGAACCATCTAGCAGCAAAAAAAGCGGGTAGTGGTCCTGAACTGGATTTGTCAGCAGGGATGGGAACGTCTGGGGATGAGGTTGAATGAACCCAGCAGGAACAAATCACTCCTGATTGGTTGGTAGATCTGTCGCTATTGGTCATCCTGGACTATTGTAGTACAAGGTGAAACCAATTTAAATTACTTAACAATAAAAAATATATAAATTCATAACTAAGTACTTTATTACATCACATTAATTACCAAGCCTCTAAACTGAAAAAAAAAATACTGCAGCTACTGAGAATATTTATATACTAATATATAAATATATATGTACACACACATGCTTACCTAGTGTATACGTGCAAATACACACCCACACACATCTGTACACATGGGCGCACACACACACAATGGTATCCGTTTCATTAAATGATGTATTTATGAGTTATGCCTTTGAAATGTCATTCCATGCTGATAAATTATGCATGAGGGTGGGAGAGGCCCAAAATAACTCCCCATTCGCTCAGCAGCCAAAATAAGATGTCATGCGTACAAGCTGTCCAAATAAGGTGTCATAAATGCTTACTTATTTCCCCACAGTCACATCAAAGGCTACATGCACTTAAGTTCAGTGATTTTTAACAAACTAAGCACATCGTTCCTAGAAGATCAAGAGTCTGTCAGCGTTCTAAATTATATAATATTATAGAACATATATTGCCTGTGATATAGCGGCAGAATTTCATCAAAGCCCTGGCCTGGGAGGGAAAAACTTACAGAGGCATGCAGAAGTTTGGGTGTCCCTGGTCAGTTTGCGACGTAATTCAGAAATGGCAGTTAACAGTGAGTGGTAGAGAGTGGTGGAGAGTGGTGGAGGTCAAGCAAGGCTCTGAACAGGTCTGGTAGGCTATCTGATCACTCTAACCACTACAGGAGTTGGTCCGATCTGAGAAACCGTAGTAAAACTCCCAGTAAACCCGAAACCCCAGTAATACTTACCACGCAACAAGTGAATCTGCATATGCCGTCCCACACAGCAATCAGATTTCGGTCGATTGAATCCAACAAGTGGATACAATCCAGGTACTAGTCAATTATAGTGACCAGGTGTGAACAGGGTCTAAGCAAGCTTACAAAGAGAACTGCTTGTTGGTTTGTTAGGAAGGCAAATCAAATCAAAAGACCTTCAGGAAGACTCAAACCTTTCCTGTGTCCTCACCACAAAAATTAGGGACGGGGACATCTAGGCAAACCTCTGATGCATGTTGGAAGCAAGACCTGTGGACTGATGAAGTTAAAATAGAAGGTACTTACCTAAAAGTGGAGGAAATAAAAGTGCAGATGTTCATGAGAAGAACACCTTTCCAACTGTTAAGCACAGGGGCGGATTGGTCGCGCTTCAGGCTTGCGTTGCAGCCAGTAGCACAGGGAACATTTCACTGGTTGAGGAAAGAATGGATTCAGTCAAATACCAGCAAATTCTGCAAGCAAACATCAGATCATTTGTGAAAAGATGATGATGATGATGAAACCTCAAAATCCACAGTGGACAACCTCCAGCTGAGGGTTTTGCCATGGCCCTCACAGTAGGTAAATGGTCATCTTGATTCAAGAAGTCAGGCAAAGGAGACACTCGATCAAGACACCAGACCTAGATGTTTCAGTGGAACCTAGGAACCCAATGCCTCTGCACTGTTCAACGGACATTCAATCTATTGTCCTCTTTGACCACCATGCTATCTAGAGATTGTGCTGTTAATGCTCCAGTGCCGTGCCACCATCACAGCGAAGCGACATTCTAAAACCTGCACGCCAGGTTCGGCTTCCCTGCCCGAGCCCCCCCCCCCCCCAGCAGGCTGGCTCACTCATGTAGGCCTTGGTCCCTCGGGTCACTCCGTAGGACAAGCTTGGGCAGATTACAGCTGTAATGCGGATGCTCACTGGGGCCAAGGAAGCTGAGGCACATGTCCTACCCGCAGCTGTGGGACGAATAGCAGGTATATGGATGAGGTTGATAAGAGCCAGACCACGGCCCCAGAGGCTGAGTAGTGCAACTTAAGAGAGTGCAGATGGCTGATGCTAGAGGAGAGGACATTTGCGCCAAGGGGATTGGTACCATTCGCTCCCTCACCAAGGCATCTTAGCCCTCAAACCCCTCTCCCCTTTCTGTCTACAGTAGTATCATTACAGGTGACCTTGAAGGGAGCTGGGAGGCGCAGGCCGCCGAGGTGAGAAGACAAACGGCCTGGACGTGTTTGATTTACCGCTCAGGCTCTGAGAAGACTTTAACGTGGCCCCGGTCGCTCTCGCTCTTCCTCCCGGAGTATTTCGCTCCGCTGAAAGTTATTTAATTTGTCCATCACTGCGGAAACCTTGATCCTCTTCTGTCCGACCCCTCTTCTGCTCCCCACCGATTTAGCTCCTCTACTCCTGACCTCTCCTTGGCCAGCCTTCTCCTTTGAGGCTTCTGCTTTTAGCTTTGCCTGGAACTATGCTTTGTCAGATAAATCATAGCACTCGCGAACCTGCAACTAAGCCTAATGGTACATAGGATTCCGATTCATCAAGCGGGCATGGGTAGTGTTTTGTCAGGATGGAAGATAAGCTGTAAACACCGGGGACGTGTTATGTCAGACTGAATGGGGAGCTTTGGCAAGCCGTGGGATATCATGTCAAGCATTACCCTGTTCTTATATTATTAAACCTCTAAAGCATCTTAATGGGTTCTCTTCCCTGCTCAGTCATGCTTTCTCTTTCAAAACCTTGACACTTCAGTCTGTCTGATCTCATGAAGAATTCATCAAAGTTCTTAGGAGCGAAGGTGATCTTGCTAACTTTAAACGTACCTCCAACTTTCCTTGTTGGATTTGTGGGAATTTCGGTGTATTTGCAGTCGTTCCATTCAGGGTTCCATTTAGCCCCTGACACTTTCGTTCTACAGTGCAGGGAATACACATGACACGTTAATGGGAGTTACACGAATGACACGTTTTAATGGATGTTACACCAGTGACATATTAATGAGAACGTTAAAGTTGACTCGGATATCGCAGAGGTCCTACGCTACAGCGTACGACTCTGGTAATTGACATGAGGCATGTCCAGTCTGTGTTTATGTGGCTACCAGTTTGATGAGGTGACCGAGGCTCATTACGCATTCAGTTCTCATTAAGCCACCAGTTTAATTTATTCATCTTAAATTAGCTTCTTATTGGGGTCAGTTTGCAATGGCCCTTCTCGCACAGAAAACCTAGCGTCGAATTTGAGCCGCAGTCGCTCTTGCAGTCTCTTTTGTAAGAATCTGAACTTTTAAACAGCATTTTACTGGGTTCTGCATTTCACCAGATTGCCAAAAGACCTTCTTGTATACGAAACAGGTCAGTAAGTACTGTGTTGTTTTCGCAGCGTTAATGAAATGGTCCTGAATGGGAAATATCAGAAAAATAAAATGGACTATGGATGACCTGCGGAAAAATCTAGCTCAAGGCCAGCTTTTGCTGGTAGCTGGTATCGAATGGTTTAAGCTGGTTGTTGATGGTCAAAGTAGTTGAAAAGTTGGTCATCCAGGTAAAACCATACCCTAATCTGGTAAGATATCTGGTAAGCTCTAGTTAACCAGCTCAACCTGGTCCTTCTGGTCATACTGGTCAACCAACCTGGTCCTTCTGGTCATACTGGTCATGCTAAACAACCAGGTTTTAATCAAACAAAATCAAATAGCCATGAGTGATACTCTTCACACTGGTCAAGAGTTGTACTGGCCATGTTGCATTTGATTTTGGTCATTCTGGTCAACCAGCTTGGTCTTTCTGGTCATGCTGGTCAACCAACCTGGTCTTTCTGGTCATACTGGTCATGTTAATCAACCAAGTTTTAATCAAACAAAATCAAATAGTCATGAGTGATACTGGTCACACTGGTCAAGAGTCGTACTGGCCATGTTGCATTTGATTTTGGTCATTCTGGTCAACCAGCTTGGTCTTTCTGGTCATACTAGTCATGCTAATCAACCAGGTCCTAATAAAAAACAAATGGCCATGAGTCAGACTGGTCATGAGTCATACTGGTCATGTTGCCTTTGATTTTGGTCATGCTGGTCGACCAGTCCCAGCCTGTGGATGCTGGTCATGCTGGTCAACCAGCTTGGTCTTTCTGGTCATGTCAACCAGGTTCTAATTAAACAAACTCAAATGCAATATAGCCATTATAACTGTGAGTGAGGTCAGGATGCTAGATGTTCCTCACCCTATCCCCAACTCCCCAACTCACCTCAAAAGCATTGAATGAAGCACCATCCATCATTCCAGAGAACACAGTTCTTCCACTGCTTCACAGCTTCAATGCTGGGGGGCTTTCTACCCCTCTAAACCATGCCCAGCCTGATGCTAATAGGTTCATGATCACCTGCTCCAGAGAGTCCTATTCTATTGGCAGCACTTCTCTACAGTGACTAGTCAATCTGTGTCAGCAATGGGTGCAACTGAAAGTAGCTGTGCATTCATTACAAGGGATGTCCACAAACATTTGGACAACATTTGGATATTTTTAGAGACAGTCATGGCCCAACTGCTCCCCGGACGCTGCAGCTAGGGCTTCTTCTTCTTCTCCTTCTGCTGAAAGAAAAAGAGGGTTCTTTAAAGCAATGGTTCCACGTAGAACCCTGACAACCCAATATGTCAAATGTAATAACCAAGTTATTTCCATATTACATCAGAGTCTTTCCCTAAAATCGAGCGAGAGATGTTCTCTATGGGAGGTAAGTTCTACCCCCCCCCACCCCGTCCCTCAAACACAACGCAGTGAACAACTTTGTTGAACATAGTGAGCTTTGTAAGGAGACTCTCAGAGGCCGAGAATGATGAGATCTTCTCACAGAACCCCAGGGAAAAGCTACTGTTTACCTTTCGGCCCGAAATAATTTCACCCTGCATGATTTATTTAGACTCAATTTCCCAAGCATCCGATCAATCAACACACCATTTCCCTCCGGATGTGTGCGAATTTATTTGATTTGCCGAGGCTGCTGTAATTCTGACAGTAATTATCTGTGCCGGACATTATTAAAGAAGATCAAATCGAAGAGCCGAGCTTCTCTCCAATAAATAAATAATTAAAAAAATTCCATGCTTAGGTGAGACTGGGGCAAAACGCAATAAAGGACGGAGTAAACAATCTTATCCGCACCTCCCCTCCCATCCTCCTTCTCTTCCCTAACTGAGGAAATTCATTTAGCTCTCCTGCAGTGTGACCACAAGAATTTCCAGGTTGTGGAGTTTCAGTCATGTTGAAAATGGTAAGCCAAATGCAATCGATAGCGCATCTGTTACACTCTGACTCAGAGTGTAGCGAACGGACTCGTCTGCAGCTGTAATTTGCATTTGCTTGTATCACACATACACTCACCCTCGGCCTTGTTAGAAAGCCTGCATTTCTACTCACTGCCCACCCACCGAATCGGTGCCCTATACACACTATATCCACGAAAGACGCCCCTCCAGATCATTTCAGCCACACTAGCTGCTAACAGAAGAGTATACAATCAAGCACGCAGCCATGCATTCTGCATACACCAACAATGAGAGTAGAGTGGGTTGTACTGCAGAGCTTAGTGACTTAGTGACAACCCTCTGGGGACTAGCAGAGTGCAGGCATTCGATTGGATGTCTTGGTGTTTCTATTAATATCTTCGCAATAACACTTTCCTGAATCTGTAGATCCCGCCCCTTCCATCGCCTCTAATCACGAGATCGTGTGTGACACACATTCTGAGGTACGAGGCTATGCCGAAGCAGGATGGTCGGAAAAGTCTTCTTCTGCCTCTCGCTGTGTCTGACTAACTGGTGTTGTCTAGAGCAGGGGTGGGCAACAGGGGCCAGAAGGCAGCACAGTTCGCTGATTTCCCTGCTCTACCAGCCCAACTAAGTTGAGTCAGGAGGGCTTGAGCAGGAAAAGCACAAAACCGTGCAGGAATCCAGCACTCCTGAGATGTGTGAGTGTATGAGAGCTTACCTCACCCTGATACAGGGCACAACAAGGTTCTTTACCAGTCTAATGGTTCCTCACGCCCTTCCTTACTGTGGATCGTCCAGTCACCCATGCTGTTTCTTCAAAGACCTTCTCAAGACTGTTGTTAGTCCTGAAAACTCCTGAATTTCTTCTGAGACCTCCCGTCCCCTGACTACGATTGGTCCTGATCACCATGCCGTTGTTTCTGAGAGCTTCCCCTGACTACGATTGGATCTAATCACCAGCTTGTTTGTTTAGAGACCTCCCCCTCATTATGATTGGTCATAATCACCATGTCACCTCCCCCTGAGATTGGCTCTACTCACCCTGTCCCTTGTCTATCAGACATCCCCTTGGCTGCGATTGGTCCTAATCACCAGCTTGTTTGTTTTGAGACCTCCCCCTGACTACGATTGGTCCTAATCACCAGCTTGTTTGTTTTGAGACCTCCTCCTGACTACGATTGGTCCTAATCACCAGCTTGTATGTTTTGAGACCTCCCCCTGACTACGATTGGTCCTAATCACCAGCTTGTTTGTTTTGAGACCTCCCCCTGACTACGATTGGTCCTAATCACCAGCTTGTTTGTTTTGAGACCTCCCCCTGACTATCTACGATTACATCATTGGTCAACTACGATTTGTCATAATCACCATGTCACCTCCCCCTGAGATTGGCTCTACTCACCCTGTCGCTTGTCTATTAGACATCCCCTTGACTACGATTGGTCCTAATGACCAGCTTGTTTCTTTTGAGACCATCATAGTTTCTTGACTATGATTGGTCGTAACAAGTAACAAGTAACATGTCACCTCCCCCTGAGATTGGCTCTACTCACCCTGTCGCTTGTCTATTGTTTTTTTACCAGCTTGTTTGTTTTGAAACATCCCCAACTACGACTGGTCCAGATCTCCATGTCATTGTTTCTGAGACCTCCCCCTCACTATGATTGGTGTTCATCACCAGCTTGTTTGTTCTGAGACTAGGACTGGTCCTAATTACCATGACATTGTTTCTGAGACCACATCCTGACTACGATTGGTCCTGATTGCCAACCTGTTTGTCCTGAGACCTCTCCCTGACCATGATTGGTCCTGATGACCATGTCACTGTTTCTGAGACCTCACTCTGACTGTGATTGGCTCTAATCACTCTGTCACTTATTCTTAAACCTCCTCCTGACTACGATTGGTCCTGATCGCCAACTTGTTTGTCCTGAGACCCCCCCCCCCCCGACTAGGATTGGTCCTGATCACCATGTCATTGTTTCTGAAACCTATCCATGACTAAGATTGGTCCTGATGACCATGTCACTGTTTCTGAGACCTCCCTCTCACTGTAATTGGTCCAAATCACCCTGTCACTTGTTCTGAGACCTCCCCCTGACTACGATTGGTCCTGGTTGCCAACTTGTTTGTTCTGAGACCTGTCCCTGACTATGATTGGACTAGGATCCTGATGTCCATGTCACTGTTTTTGAGACCTCCCTCTCACTGTGATTGGTCCTAATCACCCTGTCACTTGATCTGAGACCTCCCACTGGGTTACCAATGGGTTCTAAGTACTCCTCTTGGTTTTTCCTGAGACCTCCAAATGACTGCAACTGATCCTAGTTATCCTATGTCCTTGGTCCTGAGATCTTCCCATGTCTCCCGTGTCTGGTCCTGGACGTTGAGCGAGAACACCAGAATAGCAAATGGAGACAAACAGGGGAAAGACGTTCATGTCTACTAGTAAAACATGTATTTTATGTCACTAAACAGAGCCATGTTTAAGTGTTTGCTGTGCTGGGGTCATGTAAACGACTCCGCCCACTGCACAACACCATCTACCACTTATTATCTTCCACCTACGCAAAGACCAGCATGATCAAACTAACAATCTCTGCTGACTTTTAATGTCATGCAGCCTTTGCACAGTATGGATTAGATGTCACCTTTAGAGATGCGCTCAGAAGATAATAACTGATGAGTGCCGAAGGAAGGGTTCTGATTTGCTGCTCATTAAAGCTGAAGGCTGTGTGGAGTCTTATGGTTTGGCTGTGAAACGCAGGGCTTTCGTTTGCATTTGCTGCAGCGCTACAGTTGTACATGTAAATCTCAAAGGTTTTCACGCTCTCAGAACAAACAATAAAAAGAGTCCAGCTACTTATTGTGGAACAATCCAGCAGGCTCCAATTAAGGCCCAGAGTGTGTGGATTTTGTGTGCAGATAATTAAACCGGCTACCAAAATAGATACTAACTAACTACAGCCCACAGCTGAACGGTCAAACTAGGACAATGCCCTTTTGATAAAGTGTGTAAACCTGTAGTAGCATACACTTGTAACGTACACAGCAAAGCATTAGCCTTCTGGTACCGACGGTCTGAGGACTACGTTTGGCCACAAAGCTAACAGCTATCTGTGCTGCTGAGAGGAGATGTAATCTTAGGTAAGCTGAAGTTGGGTTTCCTTGCTTGAACTACTGTATCAGCATTAAATGTGCGAAGCGATAGCATATCGACTCTACGACCTTGACCAATATCACTATCCTCGCATCCACTGTCCACTATCCTCAGGTTAGCCTCGCAACCTGCAGTGGTGTTAGTCACAAGCCATGTTCATGAGGTCTACATCACAAGGCTCTGAGGACAAGGCTTGAGTCCTTCACCAGGCAGGGTCACATGAAACTCTACATCAAACGTAATAGATGTCATGGTGGTCCGGCAAAACTAGGCTAACTAGACCTGTTTTTTCTTGTTCCATTTCTGTTAGGGTTAGTTTGACAGACAGTGGAAAAAGGTTGGATAGCCTGGTCAACATGTGTGTTACTCTGAGTAATTAAATGAATAGAAAATCACCTGACCTCCAAAAGCAGAAGGTTATAGATCATTATTTGCAACATTTAAATGAGATTAGTGCCAGAGATTTGACTTCTGATAGAACTTTTACCAAGTTCTCAGGACTTGGGAATGGTAGAATTCAAGTTAAGATCTAGATGACTAAGGAAACTTTGCAAGAGAACTGCTTATAGGATTTGATTTTACTAGAACCTTGAATCTGGAGTGGTGGTGCACTGTTCTACTGTGCAGCGACACCAGCACAAATATGACCTTCATGGGAATCAAGAGAACCCTTTCCTGCATCTTCACCACAAAGGAACATCTAAATAAGCCCAAGGAAGCTAAAAGTATGGCATAAAAAAAGAACACCTTTCCAACTGTTAAGCACAGGGTGGATCCATCACGGTTTAGGTTTGTGTTGCAGCCAGTGGATAGAACTATGGATTCAACCAAATTCAACTAAATACCAGCAAATTCTGGAAGCCAACATCACATCGTCTGTAAAAAAAAAAAAGCTGCAGTGGAAGTGAGGATGGCTTCTACAGCAGGATAATGATCCTAGACACCTTAAAATCCACAACAGACTACCTCAAAAGGCGCAAACTGAAGGTTTTGCTGTGGATAGACCTCAAAAGAGCAGTGCAGCAAGACCAAGGCCAAAGAGTCTCGTAGAACTTGAAGCCGTTTGTCAAAGAAAGAATGGGCAAAAATCTCCCAAACAAGAACTGAAAGACTCTTCACTGCAACAGAAAGCATTCACAAGCTGTGATACCTGCCAATGGGGGTGGTACTAAATACAGAGCATGCAGGGTGTCCAGACTTTTGGCCCAGACTTCAGGTCCTTTTCCATTTCTTGTTGTTTTGAAATATCTAATAAAAAATACACATTATACATTTCGACCTGGGGTGCCCAAACTTTTGCATGCCTCCATATATATATGTGATGGAGTGCGATAGAAAGTGGGAATGTGGGAATGGAGAGAGAGGGTGGTATATATGGAAGGAGATGCCGTGCTTTAATGCCCTGTTCCATGTTGTCCTAGCTGGGAAGATGAATGGAGCAGCAGGAAGCAGTGATCTCCGGCTCAAAAACAGGAGTTCCCCTGCTGAGCTGCATGCTCTGCGTTTCATCACACACCCGTGTGCTATAAATACACACCCCAACATGCCTTCCTCACACTGACTTACTATTGTCTTACTATCTGCCCTGTTTACTTTCCCTCGTTCTTCTTTCCCAACTTTCTCCATGCTCCAAATGCCGTTTCCTCCGTAAGGCCTGCATTGAGGCAGTGATATAATGTACTGACGGATTACTAGAATCCCAAGGGATGCTAGGGATGTTCTATGCTATATAAAGTCCTAGCGATGTCCTGATCCTGTCTATCCAGGCATATTTTAGTGGATCGGGAGTCTAGGCTCCTCCTAAAGTGCTGGAAACGGCAAAACAGACATTTAGGATTTCAGGGACATTCATGTATGATGAGGTTCGCACCGATCCTGATGATCCCTGTTAGTTCCTGTAGTCCTCTAAATGCATTCTGCTGCTACTATCATAACTGACATCATCAATGCGGGTGAGTAAGCCTGTTCCATAAGCAACCATGCAAGCCCAAGGCATGACACTACCTCCACCATGTTTGACAGATAAGCGAAATGTTTTGGATTAAGAGCAGATCCTTTCTTTCTCCACATTTTGGCCTTTCCATCACTGTGACAGATGTTATTCCTGGTCTCATCAGTCCATAAACCCCCCCACCTCACCACACCCCATCTTCCCCGTAGACAACTATTTGATCTTCAGGTTGGTTTATCTTTTTTTAACAGTTAATGCAGTCTTTTGCAGATGAAGTTCAGAAGCTCAGAAGCTCAGGACCCAAGCCAAGAAAAGTCGCTCAAAGCTAATAAGCAAGTTGTGATGTTGGATGAGCCTGTTAGCTAGCGTGCTAAAGCTGCGGTAGCGGTAGCAATGCCCAAAGCCAGCTGAAGTATTACTGCACTTGAACAGCTATTCTGCCTCTTATTAGAGACAGTCTAATAAGTCATAACTTATTAGAGCCAATCAGCGGATCCATATGCCACTAATCCCTCCCACTGAACAGTTCTGTGGCCCCAGGTATGGTTAGGTAACCGTGCTGACAAAACCAACCTCATCCCAGATTGTTGCAATTTCTCAACACTTATAGCTGAAACTATAGAAAGTGTAGGCTGTTTTTATCTAAACCGAATGCATGAATGTATTATCCTTTATTCTAAATCTAGCACTGCCTGTTTCACGCTTGTTCAAACAGTAGGCTGGCAGATAGCCAAAGGCATTTCCGTCTTCTGGCGTGATGTAACGCAGACATTTGCAGAGATTCACCTTGACATAGCAGGAATCTATTGTGTGGCTGCTGTTGAAAGACGCAGGGCATAAAACGAGGCGTACACATTCATACCTCTCCTGATATTTTTTCCAGAAGTTGCCATTAATTAAAATGCGATTCCACAGTATCTCAGTAGAAAAGGCCTTTGAGAGTCTGGCGCTCTCAAAAACACATGCCTACACACTCGCGACACTCTTCTTCACTTCCACTTTACAACTTCACATGCTATTATATCATAAAAAAAAAAAAAAAAACAGAAGAAGAGTATCTAACAAATTATCAGGTCTGGGGCCACCCTCAGGCAATGCCCCCTCAGGTTGGAATACTGGGCCCTCTCAGCTCTACTAATTCACTGCAGTCACAAGGAATTCCACTTCCTTGCTGGGAAAGGTGTTTCCATTTTTCTGTCAGTCTGTCAGCCTAATATACACCAATCACAATAACACCATCCGAATTTAGAACTCGGAACTCGAAATTCGGGCCTCGGAATTTAGAACTCGGAACTCGGAATTCGGAATTCAGAACTCGGAACTCGGAATTCGGAATTCGAAACTCGGAATTTGGAACTCGGAATTCAGAACTCGAAACTTAGAATTCAGAATTTGGAATTTGGAATTCGGAACTTGGAACTCGGAACTTGGAACTTGGAACTCGGAACTCGGAACTCGGAATTCGGAACTCGGATTTTAGAACTCGGAATTCTGAATTTGGATTTTGGAACTCGGAATTCGGAACTCAGAATTTAGAACTCAGAATTCGGAACTCTGAATTTATTTAATTTATTTAATTTATAATATTGAGTAGGTCCCCCTTGTCTGACCATTCGAGGTATGGACTCCACAAGACCTCCGAAGGCGTCCTGTGGTATCTGGCACCAAGAATAACATTAGCTGCAGAGTCCTGTCATTTGTGAGTGTGGTGGGACCATCAGGGAGAGTGACCACATGACCCCCTTCCAGATCTGCCTGATGTTCTAGTCAAAGTGTAGATCCCACCTCTTGGCCAATGGAGACACTGTAGATGAAGATGCAAAATCCAGTTCAAGACCAGATAGTGGTTGCTTTCAGATGTTCACAGTTCAAAGGCAGGAGAAATTTGGTTAAACTGGTAGACCAGCTTGGCAAAACTTGTTAAGCAGCATAACCAGCATGACGACCAGCTTGGCCAAAACATGCCCTATGCTTAACCACCTGGCACTGGCCAGGGTGTTCCTTTCAGCGGTCAAATGACCCCCATTCCACATTTAGATTTCCAGAGGGTTGGGAGATACATGATTTGCTGATACACATCTTTCTCTGTCTTCTGGAAGCTTCTCTAGATACGTCACTGTGTCTAACCAGCGGTGGTCTAACTGGGTTTTCGGTGAGTGCGCTCCAGTATTCGGCTCGTATATGTGCCAAGTGTGCCGTGTGGGTGTGGTTTCCACTCCATTTATAGGTATTAGTTTGATATGGCTAAATTTCAAAAAAATTTAAATTTGGCACAAACCAAAGGCCAACCTCTAATGGTCACTGTTCCCTACTTGATCCTGCTTCAAGGCCTGATTCTTATACTGACAGATGCTAAATGTATTAAGAGCCTCCACTGCAATTCCATAGGAAACTCAGTACAACACTTTTTACTGTGGTGTGGTTTTAGGCTCTCTCTGATTTCACAGCGATTGGCAGGAGAATCGCCTCTGCGCGCCAGGAATGACCTAGGACCGAGAAAGGGGCTCCAATTATTAGCCGCCAAGTTGTGCTCGGATTTTGCAGAAGACGTGAGGGACTTCTAGTCTCAAAGCAAGTTGTTCCCACAATCCAAACAATGTTTGTGGTAAACAAATGAGTAATGGCTTATTAGCATCGCCTGCTACTAATGGCCGTTCCTTGCAGGTCTGACATCACGGAGTAATTAATTTCATAAATGTTAAATACAGAGAATTAATGTTGCCAAGGCCTTGCTTGGCTTCAGGCACGTTATTGGAGTCTGCCAACCTCGCTCTAACAACAGCACAAGTTTGAGTTATTGGGTAATTTGATAAATATTTGGGTATTGAAATATTCATTTTCCTTTTCCAGTTAGTTCAGATATGGGAGACAACGGACTTTTCTTGGCCTGCTCCTGTTTTGGACCAGTGCTCTGGTTGGCATAAGTCTGCTAGACCAAAACAAACTAGCATGCTAAATAGCCCCTAGGTACCAAACGAAATGCTCATTATGTTACTGGTATCCCCACGCCATCACCTCTGGCGGGTTATCCTTCCACCAGGTTACGAATGGAACAAGCCCTAAATATCGCAAAAAGATTTGTGCTCTAGGACGAGGTGGGAACGTTGGCATGGACTCCACAAGAGCCGAAAAGGCTCTAAGAATAACATTAGCAGCAAATCCATTGAGTCTTGTGCAGTAGGGGCCTCCATGGGCCATCAGTAAGCCTTCAGGGAATATGACCCTGTTGCTGGCTCATCGGTTAGCTCCTTTCTTGGAGTAATTTTGGTAGGTACTGACCACTGCATTCCAGGAAACACCCCATAAGACTGATGCCTGATGTTTTGGAGATGTTCTGACCCAGTCGTCTTGCCATCAGAGTTTGGTTAGATCCCACCCCTCGACAGATGCCACTGTTTTTCACTTTCCCACCTGTTAGTGGTACTAATGTTATGGCTGATGCGCTAGGACAAGGTGGGAAAAGTTGGAGAATCTCCAAAGCCAAACAGCCAGATGTCACATGATTCTCAATCACAACCCATATCTTTTTAAAAGGTTGCTTTCGACATCGCTGGGGTTGTCGGGCCTGGTTGGGTTGGCCTGGAGGTTTCAGCCCTCAATTCTGAACTCCGTGGAGAAACCTGATTTCCTCCTCAAAGATGGAAGCTGCTGTTTATCAGATGGGAGGTCTACCAGGTCTTGCTGGGGTAAGGAGGCCTAATTTTCTCTGTGGCTTTGAATCATTTTTGAGCTCTGAAGTTTTGAGAAGTCCTATTGCTAGGCGGTCCGGCCTAGAAGAGGCAATTTCACTTACTGGCTGACTGAGTGAGGGACAGACGAACCTTGATGAAACGTCGTTCCTGTGCAAGAACTGCCTCTGGTTTGCCTAAAAGAGACATTTAACATCCCTACTGCAGCATTAGCATCACCAGCATCCAGCATCGGTACTGCAGTATTAGCCATGTCCATATATTATTAATATACTACTGTGGCGTTAGCCATGTTGATGAGGTCCTGGGCCCTTTAACTCTAAACACTAGTAAATATGTGGTCACATGATACCTAATAGAGTCATTTTATGCTACTTTATGAACCTTTTCTTCATAAAGAGCAGATATTTTGGTCCAATGTTTGGCCCAACTCCCCACTGTTGAAATGCCATTGACCATTCTATGCAGTCAGTGGTGGTCCAGCAAAACTAGGCTCGCCTCGTCTTGTTTTGCTTAGATTTCCTCCACTTTCCTCCTCTAATCTTCTCAGAAATGTGCTTGTGCTTAGCGGCCGCGCTCTGCCTGGAAATGAAACGGCAAGTGAAGTGTGCTCTCTGACTGTCTTTCACAGCACTGTACCTTTAAAGCAGGCCGGCTGCATTGCTATACACAAGGCAACCGACAGCTTTGTACTCTGACCCAGCGTCCGCTATCTCACTGGAGACAGTCCGCTCTTTCTTGTCTTCACAGTCCTCTGAAGCTGCTTTTAACGCTCACGAGTCCAAACAACAGATCCTGCGATATCCCTTCTCTGGCATGCTTTCTGGGACGGTCGCCCTGATGGCGCTATCGGGATCACAGCAGGCCCCAGAAACCCAGGCGCGCCTTATCAGGGCCTGTGCATGCTGGCCTCCGCACACCGGCTTTCCCTCATTATCCACAAAGAGCGTCTTTCCCTCCACACACACACACACACACATACACATAAACACTCACTCACACCCTGCTGGCTCTCCTGCATTCTGGATTCCTCTGGTGGGAAGCGTGGATTTCTATTACGGGGCCAAACAATGCTGGATCCTGAAATTGCATTAAAGCATGCTAATGCAATCCCCCAAATGCCCGGAAGCTATCTGTCTCGCCCTTTGCCAACACGTTTATTAGAGGAGTGTGTGTGTGTGTGCATGTGTGTGTGTGTGTGTGTGTGTGTGTGTGTGCGTGTGTGCAGTGTAGTGAAGCGAGATGCATGATTCACAGATGACGGATTCCATGTGTTTGCTCGGGTTGGATGCAGCTGAACTGCCGAGATCAAAGGATGTAATATGGAGGCATGGAGGTCTGATTGTGGAAGAAGGTGATGGAGCAATTTGGGGGGGTGGGGGGGGGGGGGGGTGTAGAGTGGAGTGTGGGTTCAACATTTGAGACATCAAGTTGTGATGTGCTCTAGTCCACCACAACCCAATCCACCAGCCTCCACCAGCCTGCACTGTCGACGCAAGTCGGAGGTGCCTCCAGGATCAGGGTTTGAGGACCATAAGATCATATATTGAGGTCACAACTTCAAATAAATAAAATAATAAAATATTTAAATAAATAAATAAATAAAAAATAATAATTAATACATTTTGACCACAATTTAAGGTTCTTTCCTGGGCTTGTGCTGAGCTGCTGCAGCCTCAGCCTTCTGTCCTTGGCTGACAGTGGAAGTGGAACCCGACGTGGTCTTCTCCTCAAGGCTGGACAGAGTGGTCCAACCAGTCTGGACCCTCTCTGTGGACCTCTCCCACCATTCTAAGCAAACTCTAGAGGCTGCTGTTCTGAACATCCCATATGGATTTGCGGTTCTGGAACTACTCACACCAGCCATTAATCCCGCAAGCTCAATCACAGCTCTCGTGGTCCTCATCTGCACTGTTGCCACACACTTGGTTGATATAGGCAGAAACCTACACACACACACACACACACGTGCATGCAATAATCATCAGCAATATCGGTCTTTCTCCTTGTAATGGTTCTGACTGACCTTACTCCCATGTCTCCTGGTACAGAGGTAAAGCAAACTCGCCCTGGGCAGGTTGTACTTCATAGCTCTGCTGGGACAGGCATGATGGATAGGGCCTGCATATAGAAAACCCATACTGCTCCGTGTTTGAGAGCGAGTCTGGGTGTGTGTGTGTGTGTGTGGTTTACGGGCATATGGTTTTATTTTACGAGGTTAGGCTTTGCTGTGCTCCAGATCGCTGGTTGTGTACATGCATACGTTCAGTAAAGGACACGTATGCCTGGGTCTGTGGATGAGACGTGTGAACAGAATACGTAGTAGTCCAGCATAATCAGCCTGTACTGCCTTTGACATTCATCTGAGAGCGAAGCCATATGGAGCGAGCGTCTCTGGAGTGCTGGTTTAGCCTGAGCTGGAGGGTCCGTATGCACGCTGCATGCCGTACACTACGTCGCAGACCGCCACGCCCACTTTCAAGAGTTTGTTTCCTTTGTTTACTAAATCAGATCGGATTGGATCGGATCGGATCATATTCAAGGGGAATGCAGTCTGAAGTGGTACTGAAGGGTTACTGCTGTGGACACTGGTCATAAAGGACCTTAAAGTGGCTAGCGGTTATTTAGAGCTACTCAGAGCAGTGTTTCTCAGGCCTGGTCCTGGAGGCACACTGCCCTGCACATTGTAGCCGACTCCCATGCTTGAACACAACCCCGGCAGCTCTGAAAGGGCTTCTTATTGGGCTGATTAGTTGAATCAGGAGGGTTGGGAGCAGGGAAAACACTGAAATGTGCAGGGTAGGGTGCCTCCAGGACCAGGGTTTGAGGACCACAAGATAATATACTGAGGCCACAACTTCAAATAAATAAAATAATAAAATATTTAAATAAATAAAAATAATAATAATAATAATGAATACATTTTAATACAACCTTAAATACAATTTAAGGTTCTATTAAGAAGAAATCAAGGTTCTAGTGGCCATAAATGAATGCATTTTTGAGTCCATAATAAAATATGATACTAAATAATAATCAATATATTGAATTATTATGTTTTGCATATATTGGGACCACAACATGATATATTTAGGCCAGAAATTAATATATTGAAGCCATAAATTAATATTCTAAGGCCAGAAATTAAGATTAAGTGGCCAAAATTGAATATGTTGAGCCATGAAAAATATATTCAAGCCACAAAATGACATATTAAGGCCATGAATGAATTAATTAATTACTGTGGCCACAAGTAAATATATGGTGGCCACAAATGAATATATTTTGACCATGCCCCCCCCCCACTAATACATAAACTTTCCAAATGAAAGTTTGAAACAGGAGTAAGAAAGAGAGAGAGAGAGAGAGAGAGAGAGTGAGAGAGAGCGAGAGAGCTGTAGTACTCTATATCATAGTGCAAGGTCAAAGCCATTTGGGTGTAAATGAATCGAGTGCTTGTTTATTTCCATAGATATGAGCGCGGCAGCCCTCTCTCTCTCTCTCTTTCCCTTTCCACCATCAATTTGCTCGTCCATCGATTAAAAGCCAGTCAACGCCACTTGGGCACCGGGTCGCTCTGATTCGCCAGCGTCCCACCTCAATCCCACTCCCCCCCCCCCCCCTCTCTGGCCCAGACGGTGATTACCAGACCTCCGCTGAACTCTATTAAACGATGTGTAATTGCCCGGTAAGGGTCTTCTTTGTTCGCAACCGCCGTCAGCAGGATCTCTCCAGGGAGTCGTTGCAACACGGTCAAATCGATTTCTCCTCCCTTTGCGTGTTTCTCCCTATGCTCATAGGCCCTTGGGTCGGGTCTCCTCCTCACTGCCCGAGGTCCATTCATTTCCATCTATTCATCATTATTCGTCAATATAGAAGGACGCACACCCCCTTCAATTCCTGGTGTATGTGACAGATAACTGATAACTGTAACGAAGTTACGAATTTTCCGGACGACTTTTTACTTCTACTTCTTACGTTTTCACCCAATTATGAACTTTCTACTTCTTACATTTTAAAAACAGCCTCGTTACTCCTATTTCAATCCATGCTGTGATTGGATGAGAAGTATAAACATACCCCATTCTGACTCCCTATTGGTCTGTAAGCGATCCATCGCACCTGCACACGTCCCGTCACTCTCCACCGAGCTCACAGCAGACGTCTGTAGTCTAGTATGAAGACTGTGTCCGTGGCAGAGACTCAAGAGACCTGCAGTGAAACTGGAGTCCCGACTGAGCCCCACATTTACACTCCAATAAAGCTGATTGATCACACGCCTCTGAAGTTTGACTTTCTGCAGCTTTACAAAACTTCTAGACAACGACTCCTCATATTCTCCTCCATGAAGCTCATGTTGATGCTCAGTAGAGCACAGAAACGCTCCTTTAATAGAGCTGATATTACTGAAATGCTTCATTTTCAATGGGCAGATCTGCAGCTGAAACAGGAGCCTAGTGCAGCCCAACATTCTCCTCATTATGGCTTTTAGAGAAATGTGTTTTTGGGGAGGGGGGTAGTGCACTATAGACCCCTGTGGTGCGGCCTAAGCTTTAGGCCTTTGTTTTCCTTCCATTACTTTTACTTTTCTACTTGAAGTCGTTCTGAAACCAGTACTTTTACACTTTTACTGGAGATACTTAAACCCTAATAACCCCTTAAACCCCAGTATCTCCACTTCTACCTGAGGAATGAATGGGAATACTTTATAATCCAGAGTCACTCTAGCAACCACTTGAGACTGCATGGCAACCATATAGCAGCGCTTCTCAAAAACAACCTACAACACTGTAGCAAGCCCCAAGCAGCACCCTGGCAACCATCAGCACCAAACCACTTTTCTAGTTTAATGCTGAAAATGGATCCAATATGAGTATGAAGTGTCATCCATGCAATATTTATTAATATATTATATTTAAATGTACTTGAAAATGTTGAATAGAGCAGCAACAGAACCATGAACACAATCACTGAGGCTATTATATGTGATCAAAAATATAAAAAAGTGAAAATATAATATATATAAAATATAAAAGTGCTAAGATAACATATATATATATATGACCATGACCATGGATAGATGGTGGGTGGGTGACAGGATGGATGGATGGATGGATGGGTGGGTGGGAGGATTGAGTAAGGCCCTCACTGTGTTGCATTTACATCTAAAACCGGACCACCACTGTAACCATATAATCACACCTCAATTTCAGCAAGTAAGACTTTAGGAAATTAGAGTTGAAGGCTTTTACTCAGGCTTTCAGCATAAAATCAGAAATGTATTTATTCACAACCTGGATTTCCAGCCAGGTTTTCTGCTAAAAATGACCAAATTCCACCCTCAACCGTCCACAAACTCCCCATCCTTTCCATACAGCCGGATCTGCCTGACATTCCCACTGGATATTTACATTATTCACACTGATTCACATCTGAATTCTTTCAACAGTCCACCCAAGTCCTCCAAAGCAGGCCAAGAACGCAGCAAAGCCAAGGACATTCGGCTTTCTGATTTAGGTGTTCGGTATTTGCCAGAAGGCGCTACGGAATATGTGCTGGAATTGCAGTCCATAGAGATCTTCCCTCAGAGATGTGAATTCATATATTGAAGCCATATAATATTATTTTAAGGCCATAAATTGAGGTTCTAGTGGCCATAATTGAATATGTTGAGGCCACAAAATAATATTCCAGAGCCAAAAGATAATATTTTTACATATTAAAATGAATTGCAAACTTGTGGCCACAAATTATAAAAAATAACCACCACCATCAGGTGGAGCCGCCCAGAAATATTAGTTAGCTTTATTAATTATGTTAATTAGCCTTTATTCATCAGTTTTATTGTGGCTTGTGTTATATATTGAAGTATTTTGAAGACATAAATTCACACAAGTTCTAGTGGTCATAATTGAATATGTTGAGGAAACTAAAATATTTATTTAGGCCAAAAAATGATGTATTGAGGCTGAAAAATAATACATTTCTATATTGTCTTATATATTATTTATGAATTACAAACATTACAAATATTAAAAATAACCACCATCGTTTCAGAGGCTTCATAGAAGCCAGGTGGAGCTGGCCAGAATTCTTAGTTTAGCTTAGTTTATTAATATCTGTTAATGAGCCCTTATTCATCAGTTTTATTGTGGCTTGTGTTATATGTGATGCTAAAGGGTAGCTTCAGTAAACTGGGACAGATCATATATATATTCGTCAGCATACTGGCAACTGGAACTGGAGTTGAGCCCGAAGTCACCAAAAGGCATAAAACTGCGGATCTGTATGCGCTCCCACTCGGTCTTCTGCTAAAAGGAAATAATCTGATACATGAAGATCCCGAATGATTTGTCTTCATTACAGAGTCTCATGGGATGAAATAAAGGGATGAAAATGAAGAGGGGGAGAAAAAAAAAACCCACCTGCTACCACATTGACAAATCACTTGTGTAATGAGAACAAATTGGAGTTTCTTGTGAAGGAAACATGGGCCTGAAATAGAGCCCTCTGGAGGATTCAGCAATTAAAAGCATAGGTTCAAGTTAATGTTATGTATTTTCCAGCCATGAATTAAAACGACTAAGCGAAAATCAGTCGAACCCTGTGAAGTATTTACCTTAGTTTAAGTTCTCTGGGGATTTTGCTTGTCCTCCTCCAGGCCTCCTGGAATTTCCATACGCACATCTCTGAGGGAAGATCTCTATGGACTGCAATTCCAGCACATATTCTGTAGCGCCTTCTGGCAAATACCGAACACCTAAATCAGAAAGCCGAATGTCCTTGGCTTTGCTGCGTTCTTGGCCTGCTTTGGAGGACTTGGGTGGACTGTTGAAAGAATTCAGATGTGAATCAGTGTGAATAATGTAAATATCCAGTGGGAATGTCAGGCAGATCCGGCTGTATGGAAAGGATGGGGAGTTTGTGGACGGTTGAGGGTGGAATTTGGTCATTTTTAGCAGAAAACCTGGCTGGAAATCCAGGTTGTGAATAAATACATTTCTGATTTTATGCTGAAAGCCTGAGTAAAAGCCTTCAACTCTAATTTCCTAAAGTCTTACTTGCTGAAATTGAGGTGTGATTATATGGTTACAGTGGTGGTCCGGTTTTAGATGTAAATGCAACACAGTGAGGGCCTTACTCAATCCTCCCACCCACCCATCCATCCATCCATCCATCCTGTCACCCACCCACCATCTATCCATCCTGTCACCCACCCACCCACCCATTCATCTATCCATCCATCCATCCTGTCACCCACCCACCATCTATCCATCCATCCATCCATCCATCCTGTCACCCACCCACCATCTATCCATCCATCCATCCTTCCACCCATCCATCCATCCATCCTCCCACCCATCCATCCATCCATCCATCCTGTCACCCACCCATCCATCCATCCATCCATCCTGTCACCCACCCATCCATCCATCCATCCTGTCACCCACCCACCATCTATCTATCTATCCATCCATCAATCCATCCATCCATCCTCACACCCATCCATCCATCCATCCTTCCACCCATCCATCCTCCCACCCATCCATCCATCTATCCATCCTGTCACCCACCCACCATCTATCTATCTATCCATCCATCCATCCATCCTCACACCCATCCATCCATCCTCCCATTCATCCATCCATCCACCCATCCTCCCACCCACCTACTCACCCATCATCTATCTATCTGTCTATCTATCCATCCATCCATCCACCCATCCTCCCACCCACCTACTCACCCATCATCTATCTATCTATCTGTCTATCTATCCATCCATCCATCCATCCATACCTCCGACCCATCCATCCATCCATCCATCCATCCTGTCACCCATCCATCCATCCTCCCATTCATCCATCCATCCACCCATCTTCCCACCCACCTACCCACCCATCATCTATCTATCTATCTATCTATCTATCCATCCATCAATCCATCCATTCTCACACCCATCCATCCATCCATCCATCCATCCTCCCACCCATCCATCCATCTATCCATCCTGTCACCCACCCACCATCTATCTATCCATCCATCCATCCATCCATCCATCCTCACACCCATCCATCCATCCTCCCATTCATCCATCCATCCACCCATCCTCCCACCCACCTACTCACCCATCATCTATCTATCGATCTATCCATCCATCCATCCATCCACCCATCTATTGATCTATCACATATGATGGTTCTATTGGCCACAAATAAATATATGGTGGCCACAAATTAAAATATTACTCCAGTTGCCACAACTAAATATATTTAGTTACATATTTAGCTGGTCAACAGCACAAGTTTTGGTTTGAGTTTGATGGTTTAGCTGCTGGTCTACCATAATCACCAACTTCACCAAGCTACTCAACCAGCTAGTCATCCAGCGACCATGCTAGTTGAACAGCATGACCAGTCTGACCATGCTGATCCAACAGTATGTCCAGCTTGGCCGAATTGTTCAATTAGTACCTCCAGCTTGAAGGCCAGCTTGGCCCAACCAACACATGTGCTATGCTGGTCAACACGAGCTAAGCTGTCAGATATAGGTTAGCAACTGCCAGCTGGTTTTAGCTGGACTGTGAAGGACAATATACCCTGAATATTTTCTCAATATTCAACACTGGCTGACTGGATGCATAGAACTCGAACTCGAGCGCAGGTTTCACAGGTTCTCAATCGGTCACACATCCAGAGCAGTGGAACCGTGACAGATGTAATGCACAGTCTGGAGCATTCATTCTCTGTGCCCCCGTATCCCAGTGCCTTATCTCAGGTGCTGGGATAATTCGGATAAAGTGGGATAAGCCAGGCCACATCCTCCGGACTTTTCCTATACGGGAGAGATAACTCCCTGTTCGAGCCTTAGGTGCTCGGGCAACCCAGTTACCAAGGTTACGGCACATCGCCAGGAGACCACATTAAAGCCCCAACCCCAAAGGAGGGACACACGGATCGAAAAGTATCTTCCACTCTTTCTCCTTCTCAGTTCCTCACGATGAGCTCCTCTCGTTAGGTCGAAAGGAACGGCGACGTCCCTGGGCATTAGCACTGCGCTAATGAAAAGTAATTCGAATAATTTAGCACGAGCCGGGACCCTCCAGGCTTTGCGCGGATCCTGATTAATGGCACAGGCTGGTTTGGGAGCTGGCAGAATTCCGCTGGAGCCACTTGGAACTGGTGGATCTGTTGGTCATCTGTCTGGGTGTGTTGTGAATGACAATCCCAGAAGGTCAGCAGTTCTGGACATTCTCAAACCCTCAGCCCTTCTGACACCAACACCAATCACAGACCTGCATCTGCATGACTGGACCACATGACTGGACCACATGACCGCCCATCACCACTATTAGCTTTCCATGAACAGCCTGTTTTTCAGAGAGAGTGACACTCACACAGACAGGCAGAGGGAAAGAGAGAGAGAGAGAGAGAGTGGAAGAGAGAGCATTTCAAGGCCGAGGTGTCCCTCAGTAAGCGGCGCAGCTTCAGGAGGCAGTGGAGTGCATCGAGGGGCTGCGTGTTGGGTGGGTTTGGGGGGTGGGGGTTTGTTTGGTGCTGTGCTGTGGTGTGGAGCTGCAGACTGGAATATTTACTGAGAATACAGACAGAAATGTTCCATGTGAACAAATACTCCGTGACACTGGATATATAATTCATTCCCTTAAGAGCGAGACACGAGAACCAGCAGCAGCAGCAGCCCCCCCCGCCAGTGACCTTGGAGGACGCACAGGAATAAATACTGAGAGCGGCTGTAAAGGGCATCGCGGTTTCGAGGCATGCGCTTGATTCTGAAAGGCACAATAAGCTGGTCGAGCGTCTCGAGACAATGGTAGGCGGCCTATCTTCAGCGAGGTATGAGGGATTGGGTAGCCACTTTACGGACTATCCGAACCCACCAGTGAACTGACAGTGGCCTGTCCGCCCCAAAACTCTATTCACTATAGTAGTAACTACCCAAATACCTGTGATATCTGTACTGTGGTATTCCTGCAGCATTACAAGTAATACTCAGATGGTTCCTGTGGTATTACTTGTGGTTCCTGTGGTATTACTAATGGTTCCTGTGGTACTCCCATAGTAATACCAATGGTTCCTGTGGTATTACTTATGGTTCCTGTGGTATTACTAATGGTTCCTGTGGTACTCCCATAGTAATACCAATGGTTTCTGTGGTATTACTAATGATTCCTGTGGCATTACTAATGGTTCCTGTGGTATTCCCATAGTATTATAAATGGTTTATGTGGTATTACTAATGGTTCCTGTGGTACTCCCGTAGTAATACCAATGGTTTCTGTGGTATTACTAATGGTTGCTGTGGTACTCCCATAGTAATACCAATGGTTTCTGTGGTATTACTAATGATTCCTGTGGTATTACTAATGGTTCCGGTAGTATTACTAATGGTTCATGTGGTATTCCCGTAGTATTATATATGGTTTCTGTGGTATTACTAATGATTCCTGTGGTATTACTAATGGTTCCTGTGGTACTCCCGTAGTAATACCAGTGGTTTCTGTGGTATTACTAATGGTTCCTGTGGTACTCCCGTAGTAATACCAATGGTTTCTGTGGTATTACTAATGATTTCTGTGGTATTAATAATGGTTCCTGTGGTATTACTAATGGTTCCGGTAGTATTACTAATGGTTCCTGTGGTATTCCCGTAGTATTATAAATGGTTTCTGTGGTATTTCTAAAGGTTCCTGTGGTATTACTAATGGTTCCTGTGGTATTCCCGTAGTAATATAAATGGTTTCTGTGGTATTACTAATGGTTCCTGTGGTATTCCCGTAGTAATATAAATGGTTTCTGTGGTATTACTAATGGTTCCTGTGGTATTCCCGTAGTATTATAAATGGTTTCTGTTGTATTACTAATGGTTCCTGTGGTATTCCCCTAGTATTATATATGGTTTCTGTGGTATTTCTAAAGGTTCCTGTGGTATTACTAATGGTTCCTGTGGTATTCTTGCGGCATTACAAATGGTTCCTAGGGTATTCTAGTAGTATTATAAATGGTTCCTATGGTATCCATGTTGTGTTATAAATGGTTATTGTGGTATTACAAGTGGTCTCTATGTTGTTTTGGGATTCTGATATTACATTAGAACAGTACTGCTGTTATATGGTATCCTTTGGCATGTATATGGTGAAGAGTATGGTTTCTGTGGTTTTGAATTCACTGGGAATTTGTTCATGTGGTACTTCTTGTAGGAAACGTTGTGGTATGTCTCCAGTATAGTAAACATTGTTTTTTTATTATGTATATTAATGTTAAAACAAGAACAAATGGTGAAATGAATTATGAAGAAAATGTTTTGAATAAACTAATAAAACTTTAAGTTTAAAATGGATACGATAACAGCAATATTTTTCATTTAAATTAAATTACATATATTCAGTAAATGAAATAATATGTAATGTTACATTTTCCATGGAAAAGTCAAAAGGCAAAAGCTTTATTTTAAAAAATTCAGTGAATAGGTACGTGAGAAAAAGGTGACCTGATTTCCAAGAAACAGAAAGTTAAATTTGAAACATTTCTTTGAATATTTTAAACAAGATTTCTTGTCACTCCAAGATTTTACAGTTTCAAGAGAACAAAAAGGAAAAGTTTTGGCACCCTGCATAGTACACAGTACTTAGTAAAACCCCCTATCGAGTATCACAGCTTGTAAACGCTTCAGGTAGCAGCTAAGAGTCTTGGAGAATTTTCGGGGGTTTTTCTATTCTTCCTGCAAAAGGCTTCTAGTTCTATTATACTCTTGGTCACCTTGCTGCACAACTCTTCCAAGCTCTATCCACAGGTGTTGAATAATGTTTAAGTTGGGGACTGTGAGGGTCATGTCAAAACCTTCAGATTGCTCCTCTTAAAATAGTTCATCATGGATTTTAAGGTGTGTTTAAAATCCTTATTTCTCTGTATTTAAACTTCAGCTTAAATGCCATTTCTGTATTAAATTACAGGACACTGAGGGCACCTTACTGTAGCCTAGTATTGTTAAATCCTAAAATTAGTCTATTCTTATTTTTCAACTTGCTACACCCTGCATGTCCTCCTCCATCATCAATGACTAAGAACCACATTGTAGCCCAATAGACATAAACTATCACTAAAAACAAGACAACTAGAAAACTAGGTCTCCTGTATCTATCTGTATCTATTTCATGTAAGAAAGTTCTATGATGTAGGTTTTAGATGCATTAACCCCTTAAACCCTAAGTTTATGAATCAGTTATTCATCTAAATCCTAAATGAATCGAAATCCTAAAGCAAAAAATGACTGTATAGCCATTTAGTTGACCAGATATCGTGGTGTCCCACAGGGTTCTATTTTAGGGCCTATGAAAGTGAGGTAAATTAGAATAGTAAAGAATTGTTGGCCTACAGTGGTCAGTCATATGGTTCTATTTACCACCACTGTGAACAGTTCTGACTGGGTAAGTTCCTCCTTATCATCTGTTTACATCTGAACTATGAAATTATGCACAAATCTGGCAAAATCAGTGGATTTCTCCAATAAATTTAGTAGCATTGCATCTGTTTCACTAAAACGTATATTCACATTTAACCAACTCCCCCCCTCAAAGATTGTGAAACCCCCTAACCTAGCTCTGATTGTCTCTCAGGGAGGCCACAGGGAGTTGAGTGAGTGTGTTATGAGGAGATGTGTGTGTACCGTATGAATGGGGTGAAGGAGAAAGCTGATGCTCGTTTCCATCTGTCATTCTGAAAGTGAGTGAGATTTCTGGCCCGTGTCGGTCCCAGCAGGGGATAGTGTGTGTGAACGTGTGTGTGTGAGGTCGAATGTGCCTACTTTTAGAGCCCATCTCTGTGACTAGTGACCCAGTAGACAGGTGGCACTCTCCAAGAGAGCGAGACAGCGACGACAAGGAGCCTTTGCCAACACACAAACAAGAATACACAAGGAGGCACGTCTCCTAGAGTAGTGGGATGACAGGGAGCATTAACACACACACACACACACACACACACACACACACACACAAGTTTGCATGATCGTATATGAACGCTCAGACTCCTCAAACCTTGTCCTAACAATCAGCAGCCAGGAGCTCCTCTAAGCGGCTGCCGAGCACTCTGCACATTTAAAAACCTGGCGCCCACAAAGCAGGAGACGACTATAAGGAGGAAGCCATCTTCTCAGTTGGTAATGTAATCCAGGCTTCATGTGGGTCCAGAACCTGCCCAGAATCACGGTATTCCAGTGCCCAGAATCACTGTATCACGGTATTCCAGTGCCCAGAATCACTGTATTCCAGTGCCCAGAATCACTGTATCACGGTATTCCAGTGCCCAGAATCACTGTATCACGGTATTCCAGGTGAGGAATACCCCAGTGGTCCCAGTCCATCGCAATTTAGCATGGCCCAAACACACACACCAAACTCTTCACAGAAAGAGACCAGAGCGAAGATCAAGCTAAAACCTCAGACGCCTGGAGCGCTGCAGCAAAAACACTACCTGCTGGGCCACTGTGCACCGCCCTGGCACTTTACATCTCAAAAGAATTCCTGAAGGCCATAATTCCGGAGGCCACAAGCTGCAGTTTCAGAGCAGCGCTAGTATCTAGTGTTTCCCTAGACAGGAGAATCGCAGGTGTTGTTACGACCGGTTGTGAATAATACAGATGATTGCACAGGTCAGTTATTAAAAAGAGGAAAAGTGCTGCCTACTGATTCCGAACCTTTTAGTTAAGCTTATAACCCAATTTCTAATGGTTTTACATAAGACTGTACATTTTTACTTAATAAAATATTTGCTTCAAAATCATTGTGATGCTCTACAGACTGTAAGAGGCAGAATAGCACCTCAGTCTTCTCCACCCCAGGCTCAGCACCGGGTCAATGATTGACTCAGTCATCAATCTAAATCCTGAATGAATCGAAATCCTAAAGCCAAGACGTCTGTATAGCCATTCAGTGTATCAGATATCATGGTATGCCACAGGGTTCAATTTTAGGCCCTATGAAAGTGATGTAAATTATAATAGTAATAAAGTGTTGGCCTACAGCCAGGGTTGAAAGGGTTTAAGGGGTTAACCTCTTAGACCCTGTAGCTCATGCTTCTTCTTCATTTTCACAACTACATTACGTTGTAATTAATTTCAGAGGCCCTAAAATAGAACCCTGTGGGACTCCACGTGATACGCTACAAAGCAATTGAGAATTGTTTCTGGAGAAGGATTAATAACTGGATAATAAATCTAGGATTCAAGTGGTTGAACTGTCTTCAGGCTTGTTCAGATGTTCCTCTGAAAAATTCAGACTTTGTGGCGAGGAGACTGCTCCTCCATATAAGTCATATTTGTGCAGAATAGTGCACCACCACTCCAGAGGCTGCTAAATCTTTCTGAATGTGACCTTCAATGTTCCTGTTAAGCCATCATTTCACTTTTTTCAAGAAATGCCAATGTAGCTTCCCCCTCAGTCATTGAAACGGCCTGTTCTGCTGGGTGATTGATTACAAGCAGTGGCAGTGGAGGCTCAGCGGTTAGAGCTCTGGGCTATTGATGACAGGGTTATGGGTTCGATACCCGGGCTCGGAAAGCTGCAACTGTTGGCAGTATTGGTTCACCCCCTGCTCCCCGGGCTCTGGGTGTGTGTGTGTGTGTGCTCACTGCCCCTAGTTTATTAGTGTGTGTGTTCACTACTACAGATGGGTAAAATGCATGCAATGACAAATACGTGCATCTTTACTTGACAAGGTTGTAGATTTGATACTCAGGTCTACTAAGCTGCCACCGCTGGACCCTTAAGTAAGACCCTTAACCCTTTCTACTAGCATCTAATGTAATGCTCCTGAAACATGCGCAACCAGCCACTACTTCTTTTCGAGCTGCCACCGATGCACTGCCACCTGGCAATCAACGCACCAGGTTCCCAGCTGAAGGGATGTGGGGGGAGAGAGAGAGCCACCTACCCACCCAGAGAGAGCAAGGCTAATTGTGCTCCCTCAGACTCTGGCTGCGGATGGCGATCCGGTGATCCTCTGGTCATAGTGGCAGCTCCACTACTGCTATGTCTTATGATGATACCATTACTGTGCTGTCATGATAATAATGGCTATTAAATTGATGAATAGAGCCGACGACCAAACCGCAAGCACAAGTGATCTAAAGGTAAAGGTAAAGGTGCACGTATTTGTCCTCCGCATTTAACCCATCTGGTAGTGAACACACACTCACACACACACACATGTGTTAGGGGCAGTGGGTACACACACACACCCAGAGCCTGGGGAGCAGAGAGGGTAAAGGGCCTTGCTCAAGGGCCCAACAGTGGCAGCTTGCCGAGCCCGGGAATCGAACCCACAACCCTCTTATCAATATCCCGGTGCTCTAACCGCTGAGCCACCACTGCCCCCTCCATCTCCATAACCAAAACAACAACAACAAAGATAGATGTTCAATGGATGCGGAGGATTTGATGACAGTTAACGAAGCCAAGGCTAGTTCTAGTTCAGGGGTGGGGAACCCAGGGCGTAGTAGGAGACGTCCAGAATTAAGGAATTTTTAAAAATGTGTATCCAGAAACCCATTCCTGTGTTTTGCGGAGGTCCATACAGCCACTAAATCCAGCTATGCAACCATGAGCTTCGTTCTTGCAAAGAAACCGAGCAGAACTTTTCCCATATAATTACAATATCCGTACAATAGAGCCTCGAAATAAAGAGAAGCTGCTGGGTGCGCTACACTTCAGAATGATTCAGAGCACTATTTATGCTGCCGATTCACTCCAATAAAACCCCAATTACAGTGTTTTGACATTTCAGAAGCCAGAATGAGCAAGAACATCTTTTATCACATTCGGTGCATTAAAATGTTATAAACGACCACTTTTACAGAACGTCTTCCAGTAGGATCAAATCTCCAGTCACGTTACAGCTGTTACTGAGGTGGAGATTGAGGTTGGGAAGTGGGTAATGCATGCTTCTGGGAGCTTGTTTGAACTCCACAGTGGAGGTCAAAGGGACTGAACCTTCAGCTTGTGTCTCTTGAGGTAGTCCATTTGGGATTCTGAGGTGTGTTTAGGATCAGTTTACCTAAAGATGTCCTCTTTTTTAATCTTCAGCTTCAGGACCTTCTTTCAAACCCCTTCAGAGGTTTGCTTACACGTTCCTTTGGAAATGTCTGATGCTGAATTTCGTGGCGAGGACACAGGAAAGGTGTCCTACTGATGCTTCCAGTATAGTAGCAAAGTGCACCACCACTCCAGAGTCTGCTAAATCCTAAATCCTAAACTTAAGCTCAAGTCATCTTCCTTCCAAAGCAGGTTAGTAGCTTGGTCAGTTCAGCTTAGCTCTTGCCCATCATATGGCATGTTTTTGTATGAGCTAGATGGTTTAACTGGTCTACAAGAATGACCAACTTGGCCAAGCTAGACCACCCAACCAGTATGACCAAGCATGATCGACCAGCATGACCAGCGTGACCAAAATGAGGCAAAGTACACTGCACTGGTCAAGAGCTGGTTAACCGGCTAGCTTACCAGCACATAGGATATACTGGACCAGCATTTGAAGACCATCGAAGACCAGCTTTTGAAGACCACCTGAAACCAACTACCATTGGGATGCAGTCTAGGTAGACTAGATTACTAGTTTTAGTAAGTCACACCTCACATTCAGCTGGGTTAGCTATTATGCTAGCTGCCGTACTTGCTATACAAACTGCACGCAATATTTAGCACATGTAGAGCTTCAGTTTTCAGCTAACAGCTAATCAGGAGAAAAAAACTCCAGAGATCCACACCCAGAGGTTCGAGACTCAACACAGCGAACTTCTCTGGCGAATAATTAGGCTGGATTTTCAGGCCTTAGCATTGTAGCGACTCTCCAAAGTAATGTCACACTTGCATGTACTGGTTTAACAGCTTTTTTGCACATGAACCTTTTGGCAAGGAGTCATGTTAAAGGTACAGACATTTGCTGAGGGCAGGGAATGTTAAGCCTATGGATTTTACCCTCTCTCGAGGTTAAGGTGTCCAACACGTCTCCCACTGAAGTAAAAAATAAAGTAAACTTCTCTGTTTTTTCTCCCTAACCTTGCGGCCACTCAGCTCAATTGAACCGAACATGGATGCCATTTAGGCTCCTATTATTTTGAACACGAGCCCTTGATGGGGCCAGGCTTGTGAGTGCTGTTGTGTTGCTGTTTTGTACATGGACTCAAGGCAGCCAGTCGATGATGCTTGAGCAGGGCACTGGGCTCGTCTACGGGACTGGCGCACACAGCTGTGTTAACGCTACGCTCAGCTTCTGGCAGTGACCTTTACGTCCACGATATGGATGGGCTTTCAAACAGCTCTGCGCTGTTTCTTCACCCCACTTTTTTTTTCTTCTCTCGGCTGTTCTCCACCTCTTCATCTCTCCCTCTTCCTCCCCGGTCCGCTGGAGTATCGATTCAATCAGCAGGGCCGAAGTTTTCAGTATATTGTTCAACATTAGGTGCTTGTCACAGATACGTGTAAGGACTGGGGATTTTAGCGTTTAGCTTCTCGAATTAACTGCAGCACAGCTCTCTCTCCAAGCCTATATCATCCAAAAAAATCCCTCCAAAAACTGGGTTTCAGAAGCTGGCAGTGGATTAGAAAACGGACATACAGTTTCCCGAGTTATACTCTAAAGATATCCACAGTATGTCCTAATTATGTGGTTTATATATGGATGCATATATATATATATATATATATATGGATTGCCATGGATTGGAGAACTCGCTAGGAACATGAGGAAGAACCACTGACAAGACCAAAGAAGAATAAGACCCAAAAGGCCGCTTTGAACAAGGAAAGATCTCCATAATAGCTTGAGGAAGAACCACAGGAGGAACCAACAAGATAAAGAAGAACCAATGAGAAGATGCCAGGCTCATAATAACATAAGACAGAACCACTAATAAGACTCAAAAGTAGGGACACTATATTAGTATGAGGAAGAACCACTGAGAAGAACCAAGATGTAAAAGGAGTAACTTGCTTTAGAGCATGAGGAAGAACCATTGGCAAGACCAAGAAAGGATAAGACCCAAAAGGACAAACTCCCGAAGAGCCTGAGGAAGAACCATTGCAAAGAACCAACCCTCAAAAGGAGGAACTCCATAGAAAACATGAGGAAGAACAACCAAGAAGAACCAGGGTGTAAAGGGAGAAACTCTTGAAGAGCCTGAGGAAGAACTACTGAGAAGAACCAAGACTCAAAAGCAAAAAAAAAAAAAAAAAACATTGAACCAAATCCATGATCATGAGAAAGAACCATCGTGAAGAACCAAAACAATGATCATGAGGAAGAGCACTTCAGAAGAACCAAGGTTCAAAAGGAGAACCCGTTCTTCTCAGAGATGCATTGGAGAGTTGCAGTTTGGAAATAAACAGGATAGGTTTATAAGTTAAGGAGAGCTCACATCGAGGAAAGGTCTGGAGACCGGTATTACGTGATCTGTCAGTCTACGGAATAAAGATCATTTTCCGGTTATCAGGAACCTTGAGCAAAAAAGAACAAAGACCTACTACAATATCAGGCAAATTGGAGTGGTGTAATAGAGCTCTCACAAAGGCCCCAGTGAGTAGCTGTTGAGGTGAATTATGTAGTAGTCCTGAGGAAATGCAAATCCCGTCCAGTGCAGGCAGTCCAGGACTGACCCCTGCATACCCCCTGAGCTAAGGTCACTCAAGGATTTGCATGAGAAAGGTTAATCAACAACATTCACATAGGACGTTGTTAATGTCTCTGTTCGGTCACCACAATACACACCTGTTCAATTTCCTGTGGCCGCACACCAGTTATCTCCACGTCCTGGGTAAGAGAGCGCTGGAGATAAGCCAAAGCAGGTGTGGAATACTAAAGGGACTTGGGTTCCTCTGGCCTGAAGGATTGAAGCGATTATTCCAGCCAGGATTCCTCTTCTCCAGGCCCTGCCACACTGGGACAGCTGGAGATGGTTCGAGGAGAGTTTATGTCCTCAACCTTGACCTTATCCCTCGCAAGGAGCTGGATAAACAATCATTGTCTCTCCTGTGAAAGCTTGTTGGTCCTGAAACACACCTCCACCTCTTATTTCTTCATGAAGGAAAAGTAATTTCTGAAGAGGGTTCAGGGACAAATGAAGGTTTTTGAAGAGGGTACATGGACAAATGAAGGTTTTTGAAGAGGGTACAGGGACAAATGAAGGTTTTTGAAGAAGGTACAGGGACAAATGAAGGTTTTTGAAGAGGGTACAGGGACAAATGAAGGTTTCTGAAGAGGATACAGGGACAAATTAAGGTTTCTGAAGAGGATACAGGGACAAATTAAGGTTTTTGAAGAGAGTACAGGGATAAATTAATGTTTTTGAAGAGGGTACAGGGACAAATGAAGGTTTTTGAAGAGGGTACAAGGACAAATTAAGGTTTTTGAAGAGGGTATGGGGTAAATTAAGGGTTTTGAAGAGGGTACAGGGACAAATGAAGGTTTTTGAAGAGGGTACAGGGGTAAATTAAGGGTTTTGAAGAGGGTACAGGGACAAATGAAGGTTTTTGAAAAGGGTTCAGGGACAAATAAGGGTTTTTGAAGAGGGTACAGGGACAAATGAAGGTTTTTGAAGAGGGTTCAGGGACAAATGAAGGTTTTTGAAGAGGGTACAGGGACAAATGAAGGTTTCTGAAGAGGGTACAGGGATAAATTGTTTTTGAAGAAGGTACAGGGACAAATTAATGTTTTTGAACCTGCCTCGGTGCGACTGCAATCTCTCCAGAATCTGACCCATCAAAACGTCAGCGCTCAACTTACTCCTGAAAATGCTATGCTAATCACTTTGAAACCTTGCACAACAGCCTGAGTCTTGCATTGACCATCAAACTGAAAGAGCTTTAGAAAGAATCTCTAAGCTGTCTGTCTAAACCGTCTAACATAATCTGCCCACAACAGCAATTTCACCCGTCTTTGAGGCTCTGAATGTTACTTTTTCAAGCGTTTTTCTCTCCAGCGCTGATCAGAGAGATGCCATGCCTCCCCCCCCTTCAACTTAGCCATACCCTGTCATGAGCAGCTGCGGACGGCTTTGTTGTGCAGCGTTAATGGCTCAGCAGAAAGTATAATTTAATGGGCGTCCACAGGCCAAAAGTCTCTGGCGTTGACGTTATCCGCTGTTCATGACCCAGAGCCCTGGACATGCTGGTCATAACAGGACGGCCTGATCCAATTTAGGTCGGCCATGAATATGGATGCGGCTACAAAAGGGGGTGCTGGAGAGATCTGCTCTCTGGAGTCTGAAAGATTGCCGGAGTTAAAAGTTGCGCCAGACAGGCTATGCATACCAGATCAGCCGGGGAGCTTCAGAGGGTTGTAGAACAAGGGAGCCTCCGGAATGGAATTAGATCACATTCATGTGATGGTAACGCTGCCGAAATTGGCAAAGGTTGTGCCCTCCTGTTGTAATATAAGGCAATGTGGTTGAAAGGCTCTTGTTTAAAGCTAGGAAGCAAACGTTGTAAAAGATGCAAGTACAAATACAGTAGACTGCAAAAAGACTGGCAGAGTTGATGGAGTTGAGCCAAAATGAGGCTATTATACAGATATTATTACTTTATTTCTATGGCAGTATCTTACTTCCATGGTAAATTCTTGGTAACATAGTGTTTATAAGGCTACATAACACCCTTATATGCACTTCATGCTAATGTTGTCAAAATTGGCCACAAATCCAAAGCCTAGTTGATGCTCAAAAATGTATGTGAAAACTTATATCCCACTTAAAATATAAATGGGATGTAAGTGGATAAGGGTTAATGGTCAAACCTAGCCAAGGGAACTGCGTCTTATTGAAGTTTTATGTCTGCGTGACTTACAGTTTGGTCTGGAAATTTCATTTTAGCAGAGAAACACAAGAAGAAAAAACATCACAAACAACAGAGTTCCATCACTTTCAGTGCTTGGACCCCTAATAAACTGCAAACAGCAATTCAGTGCTCTTGCCATGGGCAGCTAGCTACATTGCATGTTTCGTAGTTCCCAGCCAGCAGCACAGTGTGATCTCTTAAAGCAAGCGAGGCTAAACGAGCGTTGGCATTTTGTCCTTGTGTATTACACCTCAATCCAGAGACGTGCACAGTCGGACACTTGTTTGCCCGGCCCTAACAGCGGGATAATTAGCCCAACGAAGGTAATGAGGTAATTTATGAGAGAAATTAGAAATCCATGGTCAGGCGTTAAGCTTTAATGTGCCTAATGATGGCAAAAGAAATACAAGAAATACAACAGCCCATTACAATTTGTTAGATTTATGGAGATAACCCCTCAGGTGATTGCGTGGGTCTGACTATGAGTTCCTATGAAGGAGGAGACCTTGTCTTCTGGCATGAACTTCAGAGTTTAGCTCTGAAGGTTGATGTACATATCAACACACAGCATACAGGACTCGAAACGCATTGCCTCCAGATTTCTGACCAACGTAAAACCTACTAAAACTTTGGTTTGACATCAGGAAATAATAACTTATTTCTTCACTAAGTAGTTCTACATATTACTTATTTTCTTTAAAATGTCAAATGATTAACCATTGCTCGCATTTTCACACAAAATTCCTCTAATCTATGAATAATGGCTTATTTTTATTCATGTTTTATATGGACATTGCTTTTTAAATAAACATTTTTTGAATAAAAAGGCTTTTTTATTTAGACGTATTTTCTTAAAATCTCAAAATAATCTTTCAAATATTAACTCATTGCCTTAACACTGAACTTTTCTTTTTTTTTTTTTTTTTACATTTTCTCAAAAAACTGGCTGATTTTCTCAAGAGGTTCATATTTTATCTAGAGATGGCTTATTTTCCCAATAACAATGACTTTTATATAGACTTTATAGGTTTATTTAATTTTTTTTTTAAATTGGCTTTTTTATTTGGACACAATAGCTTATGTTCTTAAAATATTTCAAAATAATCTTTAAAATATTAACTCACTGCCTTAACACTGAACATTTTTTCAAAATATTATTTCTCAAAATACTGACTTATTTTCTCAAGAGGTTCATATTTTATCTAAACATGGCTTATTTTCTCAAAAAATCGTTTTTTCTATGTATATGTATGTTTTTATATTTAGACACAATAGCTTACTTTCTTAAAATATCTCAACATCATTTTTCAAATATTAACTCTTAACTCACTTTTTTTAAATTATTTTTTTCTCAAGCTACTGGCTGATTTTCTCAAGAGGTTCATATTTTTTCTAGATGTGGCTTATTTTCTTAATAACAATGCTTTTTATATAGACATAATGGATTATTTTATTAAATGTGTGTTTTGTTATTGGGACACAATCTTATTAAGCTTATTTAAAGATATAATAATATAATAATTAATAAAACAACATTTCCTGACAATACTGGCTTATTTTCTTTAAACAGCTATTTTTTCAAAAATAATTTTATTTATATAAGCATATTTCATGTGCTTATTTTACTAAGTGAACATTGGGAAAGAATAAGCCATTATTTTGAGATATAATGGTAACAATGTTTGTCTTGCTATGTCAAAATAATGACATTTTTTCTGAAAAGCAGTAAAATACCACATAATCCAGAAATGTGAATTTGAAATAATTTAATATTATTAGTAATTATTTTAAGGTTATAAACAAAAGATGCTGCATAATTTTTTATCCTGGCAGAAATTGTACACACACACACACACACACACACACACACACACACACACACACACACACACACACTTCATACTCGCACACCCATGCACTCATTCTAATGAGGCGACTCCAAAGTGCTTATCTCACTTTATTGAGCTTTTACTAATTGGAGGTCATGGAGGACAGAGGCGGCATTACTTGCTAGTTTCACTTGCTCGCTATCCTGACGATGGAGGGGCTATTTCCGATTCCTGCTGCTTGATTTTATCTTCTGAAGTTCCTCGTCAGTAGCAGCACATGCTAAAATACAAGAGAACAGCCTAACTGTCCAGCAGTCCCCAAAAGGCTGTGGTTCATATCCCATACATACAAGCTGCTTTCACTTCCCCACTACAGAAGAAGATCAAAGCAGTTGCGTCAGTTTCGTGACTGCTCTCACACCACCCCATAACGGGAGTGTCTGTCTAACGGTGTGTGTGTGTGTGTGTCTGGTTGGGGGTGAGTGTGTGTGGAATAATAGGATCCCTGTGGGCTCATTTGCCAGGGCTTTGCTAGTCATGTCATTGACAGCTTAGGTCACCCACAGAGTTTAGTCCTCTGTGGACTGAACAAGTCAAGGCTAATGCAGCGGCAGCCCTGCTAGATGAGAGAGATGGACGACATGTTCGTTTCAGTGGACAAGAAACTATGTTGCCCACCGCCGCCCCCTTTTTCAGGAGTCTCTGTGTTAGAATTGATAAAATAATATAATTAGACGTGGAAACCAGGCTTGATCTATGTTTTACGTTAACATTGTTGCCAGAGACTTTAGGTATTTTTGAGTTTTGAGATTGAGGAAATGCTCATATGCAGTATAATAGGACAGATTCATCCATAAACTACCTGCCAAGAGATTCTATTTGAACCATTAACAGAAGTCAACATTTTGAGATGCTAAACCTAGATTTATTTTGAGTGTTTTTTTGTAGAACCTTTAAGTCAAAGCCGTTTTTTTGTTCCAAGAAAATAAAAATTTTAAGCAAATCAATCTTTGAGATACTAAGTCCTTAAAGTGAAGTACTACACTGATGGTTTGAGATACTAATCTGTCATTTTTAGATGCTAAGTCATTATTTTCAGACAGATTTTTGACCAAGCATGTCATTGTGACACAATATCTCTAATATGTAAAGATAAGAAATCTAAATATTCATAAAAGAAGTCATTATTATGATACACTGCGCCAAAGTATTGATGGAAAATACAATATTTTGAGATTTGGAGAGAAAAAAACATTATAACAAGTTATGTAGCCATTAATTTGACAAAAGTCAAAACTTAGTAAAGTCAAAAATTAAAATTCATTTTAAATTCTGATAAAATAAGCCATAATCCGGAGATACTGTCTCAATCCAGGCAAGCTAGATTTTAAAAAATTTGCCAGACCGTCATTGGTTGCATAGAATAGTCAATGGCATTTTAACAGTGGGGAGTTTGGGACCCAAATGTCTTTCCTGTAGCATTTCATGTGGCCCAGCATGGTAAAGGCCTTAAGCCTTGCCCTCAGAGCCTTTAGATGTAGGCCAGATATTGACTAGTTTTTAGATGTGAAGGGCCCAGGACCTCATGAACGTGACTCGTGACAAACACAGTGGTAGCGATGCTGGGCGAGGCCAGTGGCCGGTGTGGTAGAGACGCTAACACCACAACAGCGGGACAAACACAGTGGTAGCAATGCTGGGCGAGGCCAGTGGCCGGTGTGGTAGAGATGCTAACACCACAACAGCGGGACAAACACAGTGGTAGCGATGCTGGGCGAGGCCAGTGGCCGGTGTGGTAGAGACGCTAACACCACAACAGTGGGACAAACACAGTGGTAGCAATGCTGGGCGAGGCCAGAAGCTTAGCCCAGTGGACCTTTGTCCTGCTGGTGCGATGGGCGGCCTGATAGGGTTTACTATAATGGAAGGGGGTGGAAATCATTGGTCTGCAGTAATTTGACCATGTCCAATAAGCCTGACCCGTTACTTACCCAGTGGAATCAGGCGTTACTGGACTTGAGACGAGAGCCTGGCCTAAACCAAGATCCAGCTAAAGCTTACAAATGGCAGCCATCTTTCCCACTTTCCACAGAGGGCCCTGACTCTCCCTCGACCCTCTCCTACGTTCCCAGTAAACGGCTGACACGCTCATTCCAAGCGCGATTAACCCACTGGGAAGAGAGACACACAGCAACTCACCATAAGCCTCATCAAAAGATACCATCTGCGCATTGCAACACGGAACGGAGTAGCAGAGTTATTTTGGACGTGGCTCTAGGGGGCCACTCTCCCGTCCTAATATAACATACTTAAAATGTGCTCGACATCGGGAGAAGCAGTGCAGCGATCCCTTAGCCGCGACCTCAATCTGTTCGGGCCCCTGACTTGACGCTGTCAAGGAGCTGAACGAACTCCAGGCTTTTGATCCCATTACACTGTGGTCTCTTCAGCATCTCCAATCTCTAGCCAGATGTCCATTAGCCCTGCCGGGATCAATACGACTGGCAGTTCTCGATGGGACCTCAGTGCGGAGAACTGCCGTCGACGTATGAGCCTTTGGAGAGGGAGTTTTTTTATTTGGGCTTGTGAAGGTCATGTATTGATGAAACAGTTTGATTTCAACCTACGGATAAGATACGGATGGTCCACCACCAGTACGGCCCCACCGGGGCTTTAAACGAAATCTTCAGATTCATCAAATCCGTCCACTGATTAGTCTTTCCACAACATATAGTGCATCCTGAAAATGCAGGAATTTCTGCTCTATCACAAATGTTGAAGAGGTGACCGAATTGTCCAGCCAAGCAAGCAAGCAAGCAAGACTTCAAAACTGTTCTACTGTGCAGCGATACCAGCACTTATCTCTGAATCCTCACCAGCAATTCAGAGTCAGAAGTTTCAAAAAGCTGGTTAAAAGGTCTGGTCTTATTTGCCCTCAACACAACACCAGCATTGCAAATATTGATCCTATGTTAAAGAAACAAGCATCAAGCAGTAAAAGGTATTGTGTTTCTAATAAAGGTGTTTCTAATAAAGTGGCCAGTGGTTGGACATAGAAATTTCATTCCCATTCCCCCATTCCCCCAACCAGCCATTAAACGCAACACCCCCGTCACTAGTAAGGGTGAGACCAACACATGCAACGAACGCGCCTGGAGGGAAGCTACAAACACCCGGCTATGATGCACCAGCTTGACGGTCAGCGGCGCACTAGAGTGATGTGAGGGGGAGAGCGCCATCTACCCACCCTAGAGAGAGCAAGGCCAATAGCGCTCTCTCGAGGCCCCGGCTGCCGACGGCTAGCAGCGTGATTGGGATACGAAACCTGCCTTTGGAATCACTTGTGTTTGTGTTTGTGTGTGTGTGTGAGTCTCATTCCTGGCCTCCATGGTCGTGGTCGTCGAATTGAACAGCATGCCTCTCCACCCAGATGACTCGGCTCCGCTGGGCGGGCCTGAAGGGCACATGAGTAAATCGTACTTTGCAGCCTGATAGGACAGTGATATTTACAGCCACCCAGCCAGTAATTCGAGTCTGCTGCCAGCTAGCATATCGCAGCCCATTCCGGGGGTCAGGAATGTGTTGGAATATGCATTCTGCAGTGGCTCATGTCGTCAGTGTTTGCTGGCTTTCCGTATCCTTTTATATTTTTCCAATGTTTTCGTGGAGGATCACAGTAATGGCGATTCCGCCCCTGAGCAATGCAAGTTCATTAAAAGCTTGTTTATCCTGTAACACGGGCTTATTTCCCGCGAACGCGACATTAGTCATCCGGCTATGAACGTAAATGATTGATGGCTGGTGTACTCTCTCTAAAGGTAATCTCCATTTCACAGCACAACAATCAGCTTCATGCTCTTTGCCTTGCCTTACCCCCCAGTGTCGCACAGCGACGACTTTCAACATGGACATAATGGACAATTTGCGAGGAGTGAATTGCAATAGCCTCTCAGAACGAGGACGCTCTCCGTCTTCCTGGCTCTCTTTAAAAACTTTTTCACTTTCAAGTCGGAGCGTGGCTAGCCCTGACACGCCATCAACATTTCCACGGATTTGTAAACACTAACATAAACAGCGAGCGTCGCAGGAACGGCATGCCGAAAGCACCATGTGCCGCATTGAAATGACTTGGGCTGTAGACCCGTATTCGCTCGAGTTACACGACTGTAATATTAATGCAACTGCAATTTGCTACAAAGCCGGCGTGCACCGATTTCCTTCATTTGAAGCTTACCAAATACTCTCAAGGTTGTCTTTGCTCTCTGCAGAGCTCAACGTTGTACTCTCAAGCGTCTGATCTAACTGGCTGCTTCCTGACCTTCAGCTCTTCAAACCAAGTTGACCTCTTTCCCATTGTAGGCCCGGAAGACAGGCAGTGTTCGCTAGGACTGTTGAAGCACTACAGGGCCTAATTCTAATCCTATAAAAGGTAGATGGTTTGGTAAGTACCATTTACTTCTATTCACTGGCCACTTTATTAGAAACACCCACTATCTAGATCCAATCACCAGCCACTTTATTAGAAACACCCACCTTCCACTCGCTGTGTATGTCCATTCACTGGCCACTTTATTAGAAACACCTTCTTTGTAATTGAACTTACTGGCCACTTTATTAGAAACATCTACCTACTACTTCCACTCCCTGTCCACTTTACTGGAAACACCGACCCCCGGCTTCCACTCACTGGCCACTTTATTAGAAACACCTTCTTTGAAATTCCAGTCACTGGCCACTTTATTAGAAACACCTTCTTTGAAATTCCAGTCACAGGCCATTTTATTAGAAACACCTACCCCCTGCTTCCACTTCCTGGCCACTTTATTAGAAACATCTACCTTCTACTTCCATTCACTGGCCCCTTTTCTGGAAACACCTACCCCCTGCTTCCACTCACTGGCCACTTTATTAGAAACACCTTCTTTGAAATTCCAGTCACTGGCCACTTTATTAGAAACACCTACCTTCTACTTCCATTCACTGGCCACTTTATTAGAAACACCTTCTTTAAAATTACACTCACTGGCAATTTTATTTGAAACACCTTCATCAGACATCCATTCACTGGCCACTTTATTTGAAACATCCACCTTCTACTTCCACTCCCTGGCCACTTTATTAGAAACACCTTCTTTGTAATTCCACTCACTGTCCACTTTATTAGAAACACCAACATCAGAATTACATTCACTGGCCACTTTACTGGAAACACCGACCCCCTGCTTCCACTCACTGGCCACTTTATTAGAAACACCTTTAAAATTCCACTTACTGGCCACTTTATTAGAAACATCTACCCCTTGCTTCCACTCACTGTCCACTTCATTAGAAACACCTACCTTACACGTCCACTCCCTGGCCACTTTATTTTAAACACCTATCTCACGCTTCCACCCCTGGCCACTTTATTAGAAACATCTACCCCCTGCTTCCACTCACTGGCCATTTTATTAGAAACACCTACCTTACACGTCCACTCACTGGACACTTTATTAGAAAGTTATTAGAAACACCCACCTTCGACATCCAATTGCTGACCACTTGCTTGACACTCACTGCATGTTTTTCCCTGAATTATCTCAGATTTAAGGCAGCAGTATTGCTCATGCTCAGAAATGCGCTGCCCTATTGAAATTCCAGCTACACAAATCCAGCCAAAACCTTCCCTGGAGAGAGCGCTGTATATTTAGCACTCCTCAGAATGGCTTCATTTCCTTTATTTCAACCCTTCATGGCGTCATAATCAGAGAACAGGTTGGTGGACTGCAGAGTGACCACTTAAGTGGAACGATAGTCAATCAGAAGCAATAGCCTCCTCCGCCGAGTGCGGGCAATTACTTCTCAAAAGGAGATGGGCTGGTAATTTTTCATGCCGCTCAAGAATGAGAGGGAGGGGGGAAATGTGTAGAAGGCTGATTTGGGTTCACGGGCCTCGAGCTAAATGAGCCCAGAGGTGATGACAGATTGCTTGAGTGGAAGACGAAACATGACCCCCTCAAGCCGACATGTTTTAGAAAAGGGAATGAGAAGCTGCCAGCTGATGCAACTGCGTACGTCCTGGCTTGTTTATGTAACAAACATGCACTTTATTAGGAACACTACGGTAACAGTGGGTAGCATGGATGGATGGCATGGATTCCCTTCCTTCCTTCTGGTCCATGTTGACATGAAACCCGCACACAATTACTGCCCCAATGGCATTCTATTGGATTCACATCTGATGCCTGGGAAGTCCATGGTGCATCACCATCATGCTGGAAGTAGCTGCTGTTGGAAGATGGTAAATTGTGGTCGTGTAGGGATGCACATGGTCAGCAACAATACTTTGATGGGCTGGACTGTTGACACTAGGCAGGTTGGGTCCATGAATTCATGCCGTTGGGGTCAAATTCGGACCCTACCACCTGTGTGATGATGTTCAGCAGAAATTCAGCAGAGATTCAGCAGACCAGGCTACGTTTCTCCAGTCTTCTACTGTCCAGTGTTGGTGAGCCTATGCTAATCCACTGCAGCCTTAGCTTTCTGTTCTTGGCTGACAGTGGAAGTGGAACCTGACGTGGTCTTCTGCTGTTGTAGGCCTTCCTCCTCAAGGTTGGGTGTGTTGTTGTGCATTCTGAGATGTTTCCCAGCTCACCACCCTTGTACCATTGTGCCACTGTAGCATTCTTTTTATACCTCTCTCATGAATAAGGTGTTTCCATCTGCAGAACTGGAAAATCCCTCTATAAATTATTTTGGAGTTTCCATGATTGGAGAAGTAGCGTCTACATTTTCAGTATTTCCAGAATTACCAGGACTGGGTAAGAACCCTACCCAGTATCAGTATACAGTCCCTACTGGGTCCCAACACTGTAACCTTTAACAGTCCGAACAGTAAGAAATAAAAATGCATAAATGCAATGTTTTTTTACCTCAGATGACCCATACCTGAAGGTAAACCACGTAAGGAAATTGGCATCATAATCTTTTGGTGGAGTGTTCATGCTAAACTAACGTCAGTGTCTAATTCTGTTTACCCTAACTGGGCAACTCAACCGAGCGGTCACACACGCTTTTTAGCATAACATAGAGATACATTTCATTGTCACGTTTCTGCTATTTGACAGAAATATATATATATATATATATATATATATATATATATATATATATATATATATATATATATATAAAATTTTTGTCAAATGTCAACTTTCTGTGCAGCTTGAAGAGTGTGTCATGCCAATACACTTTTTTTTATTGGTTTTGTTCTGTCAGACAATGATATCCATTTATGTTATTGCCACCCAGTGGATATAATTGGCATTTCACCCTCTATTCAATGAGGGGAAGAAGGACAAAATATTTAAAGATGGGTTTTGCAGTTTTATTACAGCAATTTGACTGTAAAAAAAGGTCTACCGTGCGGTTACAATGCCTGTTAAAGGATTAAATAGTGACCGCATATATATATATATATATATATATATATATATATATATATATATATATATATATATTACTGAATATAATGGGTTCTATACTAGTTTTCAAATATAATTGAATACAGTGCATATCAAATATATATGCCTTTATATTACACAGTCACCAATAACCAGTTCATTCATATTAAATGCTGTTACTTTGGCTGCGTATCTATATTTATTGCCTGTATGGCGTTCTATCACGTTTTTAGGAATTCTCTTTCATCCGTTTGCCAGGTGATCCAGCAGAGGCTACAGCCCCTGAATCTCAGGAGCCGTTTTAGCTGGCGCCAAGGAGAACAAAGAGACTCGGTGATAAAGTGTCTTTTCCATTATTTATTTAGACTCTTGCTGTCGGCAAACAGCTTTAACCTGCCTGCTTTTGTGCTGCCGTCGGAGATACGGAGAACAGCAAATATCTGTCCGGCAGACCCTTAATGGGGGATGTCAACAGAGAGCGAGAGGTCAGCGGATACGCTCTTGACCTTTTTTTGTCTGTTTCTTTCCTCATGCCTTTTCTCCTTCTTAGCTACAACTAGCCTCATCTATAATTAGGCTCTCCTCAGGCCCAGTTGACTTTCATCCATCTTTTACCTTCTTATCCCATGCTCCCACCTTTTCACCCCCTCTCATGATGTCTGCAACCTTGCTGTATCCCTCTGGTGCCCTGCACCACCCCCCACTTCGCCGCAGGTCATAGTGACATAGACTTCTTGATGAGCTTCTCCCTTTAAAGGGGAAATCAGAGTGATCAAAGGAACACGTTTGTTCCCAGGCCCCCAAGAACATCCTGGCACTAGGCGTTTGATCACTGCCTTTTATGCTGGATCAGATCAACAACACACACAAATCCTAGGTTGATAATAAGAAAAATGCCTGACACAACCTTAGAAGGTAAACTGCTGTTGACCCTGTTCTCAATACTGATCTTAAACAGTACTCCTTACTGGGTTTTAAGGGTTCAAAATCAGAGATTTGTATCAGAGAGCTGACACACTTTTACTACCTGCCACTGGCTTATCTAGCAAATCTTTCCTCGATTAAATCTTCCTTGCAAACACGCCCTACTTGTTTCATAACTCTGTGGTCCCACTTTACAAGTGAACTTTCACTAATTGTAGAGAAACATAGCAACTCAGATTGCCTCACAGTGGTAGTTGAGGTGATAGTAACTTTGAGGAGGTTCGGGCTATAAATACCTGCAGGGTGTGTGACGGGACTCAGGCTTTGAGAAGAGTGCAGTACAGTGCATTGAATGTCTCGTGTGATATGTGGAAAATGGGTCGCAAAGCAGGGTAATTGTATTTGGGGGTGTGCCAAATGCCATAGTGTGAAAGAAGCAGACGTATTTGCAGGTGTATCAAAGCATATGGTCCTATTGGTCTACCACCACAGGTCCTTCACCACCACCAATTTCTGAAAGAACACTTCGCAGGGAACTGCAGACCATCAACATATAGAGAAGAGTGGCAAGCAAGAAGCCTTTGCTTAGTTCTGTAGACCGTGATTTCTGCCACTGCTGGTAGACCCGTATGACCGTATGCTTCCATACACCTGCAGATTCAGCTACTTCCTTCACATTATTATGGCCTCATTAACATCTGCTTTGCAACTCATTTTCCACACATTCAACAAGACCCTCACTGCACTGTAGTGCACTCATCTCAATGTCTGAATCCTGTCACACAACACACAGGTATTCATAACCCTATCATCCACCTGAAGTTACTACCGCCAAGCATATTGTGTATAATAATAACAAAATCAACCAAGATAAACATCATCACATTGCCCACCCCTATTCATAGGTTATTTGTTGCCTTGTTTGACTCCTCTGGATCCCACGGGCCTCAAATGCCGCCTCCAAATCACCCAGCCTTGTTCAAAGACTCCAGTCAATTCATTATAGCATTTGTCCAATCCTTTTTCTCCTCTCTCCTCCCTTCATCCTCTCCCTTTTCCTCTGGCCCCAAGGCCCAGTACAGTAGACGACAGCCACAAAAGGTTCCAGCTTTCCTCTCCTTCCAGCGCCGTCTTATCTGGCCCAAGTAGACGTGCTACCTCATGCGGTAGAGCTCAGTCGGGAACGTTAGCGTGGGCAGAGCTAGCTGTCACAGCTGGAGCCTGGAAATCAGTCTTCGCCACCACTTGGAGTCATTGGTGGGGGAGAAAGCAGGAGAAGAAGTGGGAGAAGAAAGAGAAATTGGAGAAGAAGGAAAAGCTGCAAGCAACTGCTCAATGTTCAGAGCGAGAACTCTGAAAGGTTAAGGGGATTTACCATGTGGTGCTGTATGTGTTTAACTCTGGTATTTCAGAAGATGCGACGAATCAAGGGCGCATCTGCATCCAGTACATGAAACACTCAAGCAGACAGCAGGAGAATTTCAATGAGGCACGAGGAGCTTGTGACTCGACGCCCATGCATCTTCATTATCAGCCAGAACTACCTCACATTGTACACAGTTGCACGGCAAAACGGGATGCACCCCTGGCCAAGTGACATATTAAACTCTGCAGTAAACCGTTTTAAAAATGCTGTAAATGTCCTGTAAATTCTCTGTAAACAGTGATGCTCAGTTTGCAGGGAACATAATAGTCATTTTGGAAAAGCGCCAACGATTGGACTCCCTACACCCCCTTTCGGCAGATGCCCCAGCTTGCAAATGCTCTTTTGTTGCCAGCTACAAGCAATGCTGCACAGAAGAATAGTGCTCCACCACTGTTGCTGTGTTGGCTAAACCTTCCGGCAGGTCCTTTTTGTTTGTCCTATGGGGCTTTGCCACACTCAGCTGAAGTAATGCCCTTGGTTGCTGGATATGGACTGCACATAAATGCAAAATACCTTTATTATGGACGTGGAGAATAACAGAACCACCGTGTGTACTGCCACTGATCCTTGACCCACAAGGCCAGACGATGACTGGCCAGTCAGGGCTGGCCGAATGTAAACAGAAATTGAGAAGCATCTGCTTCTCTCAGAGGCTCTGAGGACACTGCAAGCTCGTGGCTCCGAACAGTTGGTGGAGGAGAATGTGCCATGCCAGAGCAGAATGGGCTCCAGAAGGCGGCGACAGAAGTCGAAAAGCCTTCCTAACTGACAGCTTAGCAGGGAGCGGAGTGACGAAATTAACTCGCCTAAAGCGTTCACAGCTGAAGAGGGATTGTGATTTCCTTGGCAGCTTTGGTTGGCGCCATGTCCTGATTGTGAATTTGGCAAAAAGATGGCGGAGATGAGCTCTCGAAGCTAGCGTGAGATTCTGATATAGACTAGAATTATTGGGGAAGTGAAAAGTGCAGTATTTAAAAAATCTATCAAATGTGCCATGAGAACTGTAAGAACCAGCATAGGTTCTGCACCAACCGAGGGCTTTTGAATAACAGTCAAAGTCCAGTACATAGTCATTGTCATTGTCCTTTGCACACGTGAAAAGAAATACAACTGGAAAAAATTATTGATGTTCCTGTGTTCTGGTGTCTTGGTTCCTCTCAGTGGTTCTTCCTCATGTTCTTAGAGAGGTTCTTCCTTTCAGACTTGGTTTCTCTCAGTTGTTCTTCCCCCATGCTTTAAGAGAGGTTCTTCCTTTCAGACTTGGTTTCTCTCAGTTGTTCTTCCCCCATGCTTTAAGACAGGTTCTCCTTATGAGTCTTGGTTCAGTTCATTTGTACTCTTTGATGCTTCTAGAGAGTTCCTCCTTTTGTGTTTTCATCCACGTAGTGGTTCTTCTTCATGGTTTTTCAGAGAGTTCCTCATTGTGGTCTTGTTTTTTCTCAGTGGTTCTTCCTCATGTTCTTAGAGAGTTCCTCCTCTTGTGTCTTCTTCCACATAGTGGTTCTTCTTCATGGTTTTTCAGAGAGTTCCTCATTGTGGTCTTGTTTTTTCCCCCTCATTGGTTCTTCTCATGTTCTTAGAGAGGTTCTTCCTTTGAGACTTGGTTCCTCTCAGTGGTTCTTCCTAATGTTCTTAGAGAGTTCCTCCTTTTGCATCTTCGTTCCACATAGTGGTTCTCTATCATGTTTTTAGAGAGTTCCTCCTTAGGGTCTTGATTTTCTTCCTCAGTGGCTTTGAGGCTTGTTTTCCCTTTTGGGTCTTTTGGAGAGTTCATAATTTAGTGTCTTGGTTCCTCTCAGTGGTTCTTCCTCATTCTTTTAGAGAGTTCCTCCTTAGGGTCTTGGTTCGTCTTAATGGTTCTTCCTCATGCTCTTAGAAAGTTTGTCATTTAGAGTCATGGTTCATCTTAGTGTTTTTTTTTTGTTTGTTTGTTTGTTTTTGAAGCTGCTTTGGGCAAAAGCCTTGCTCTATACAGTACCACATAAGTACAGTACTAAACTAAACTGTATTGTGAGTTGAGGTGAAAGACAGGTGGAGAATGGAGTCGGACCTGTCCTAAACGATGTCGTCTTTGACATCGGACTGAGCGATGTCAAATCCAGTGTGCTGGAGAGTGGAGAGTGGAGAAAGTCTGCAATGCTGTCCAATTACTTCCAGACAGCCCATTATATGAGTGGTGTAAATGATTCACTCGCAAATCATTCAGCTTTAATGGATCTTCCTCCAAACATCACGCCTCTAACAAGTGCAGATGTAAATGAAACGTCTGTGCTTCTCGCTGTGACAAAGTGCCATAATGCTGCACTGAGCTAAGCAATGAAATGACGCAACTTCAGGCTACTGTTTTCTCAGTCTGGAAGCTCTTGGTAGAGAAATTTGTCTGCTTTGCCTAGTCTCTGTATTCTCTTCATCCATCGTCTCTTCACAAACAAACGAAGTTGAGGAGAGATATCTGTCGCTTCAGCTTTCCATTTAGGAATGTTCACCCTCGGTTGCCTAGAAGAGGCAATTTCGCTCACTGGCTGGCTGAGTGGCTGACTGATGGACCTTGTTAAAACACACATGCACAAGAACTGCCTCTTGTTTGCCTAAAAGAGACATGTTCTGGTACTGACGGTCTGAGGACTACAAAGCTAACACGTATCTGTGCAGCAGAGAGAAGCTGTAATCTTAGGTACGCTGAGGTCGGGTCTCCTTGCTTGAACTTTTATTAAAAAGGGAAGTGGTGTGAAGTCCTACTGTGGCAGTAATGTGTGTGTCGACTCAACATCACTCCCGCGGCATTACCAGACACCAGTCGCTGTCGGCCTCATCCAGCATCGCTACTGCAGTGTTAGTATCACTATTTTGGTGTTAGTATCTAGCATCTATCACATTGCTATCAGCATTGCCCAGCATCGCTAGCTCTGTGTTTTCATTGCTACTGGCCTTGTCCAGCATCGCTACCAATGCATTTGGCACTAGCCATGTTCATGAGGTCCTGGGCCCTTCGCACCTAAAAACTAGCAAATATGTGGTCTACACCTGAAGGCTCTGAGGGCAGGGCTTGAGTCGTCTACCAGGTGGGGTCACATGATATGGTCCATGATACATAACAGAGGTCTTTTTATACCACAGAACCTTTTTCACAATAAAGAGCAAATATTTTGACCCCAAACTCCCTATTGTTGAAACGCCATTGACCACTGTATGCAGCCAATGGTGGTCTGCAAAAAAACAGGCTTGCCTGCTTTTCTTATTGTCACTCTGCACAATTTCAGTTCCACATTTTAACCATTACAATTATCCACTAAATATACAGTGAAAAAAACAGTGTTATAGAACTTCAACAGGGTTAAGCTCCTTTTAAGCTTCCAAGAAATCGCCTTACACAACTTGAGCCCTCTTGGTGTTTACTTCTGATTTATCGATCCTTCTGCTAGGCCATTATTGGGAAGAAATTTAAAAAGCCTACCTTTTAGAAGAGGTGGGAGTAATTGGTGTCAAGGGATGACCAAAGTAGGTTAGCCTGCCAAGGAAAGTGGCTTGGAGTTATTCCTCCCAGACCCTGGAGGATATCTAGCTTTCTTCATTGCAACAAAGAAGTCCAGCGTTTGGGGTGTAAACCACATCAAGGACAGCTGCAAGGCCTAAAAGTACAGTTTACCAAGAAAGACACACCTTCACACTTCTTCATATCTGCGGTTCTTCTGTACACTGGATTCTACTGCATTAATGTGCTCTTTATTAGAAACACCTACCTTGTATTCCCACTCTCTTGGCATTTCAGGAGGTCAGCCTTATTTATAAGTCCACCATCTAGGTGTAGCACACCAGAAGTCCATGGAGTAGTCCTGCCTTGCTCCCAATGATTCCATGTAGCCTGTTCCCTGGACCAACCGCAACCCTGACCAGGAAGAAGCAGATAAGAAGATGAAAGGGTGGCTGGAAACGTCCACCACCCAACAATATCCATAAGATCTGCACTGATGCAAGAACAGATGGCCTCCAGCCACTAGCAGGTGTACAATAAAAGTGTTTCTGTTAAAGTGACCACCGTGGTCAGCGTAGTAAACTAGTTTCAGTTGAACAGATTTATCCCCATCTAGGGAAGCTACTACCAACTTGAGAAGGATGAATATAGCAAGGCCTTCGTTTAAAGTATGCCCAGTCCACCAGTGGTTCTTCTGCAATGGCCAACTTGGCATTAGTTGTTCCAGTGTATCAGAGTCCGGATCTGCTAGCTAAACGCCACATCACATCTCTGAATGGAAAACCCAAAGACCGGCACTTACTGAGCTTCATTCTGGCAGGTTTAACTGCTCCCATGGAAACACTGGCAACATTAGCAGTGAGCTCCCTGAACACCACAGCTAGCAAAGAGACACAGCATCGCATTACTACATTAAACTACTCACCATCGAGTTTAGCGTGCTAGCATTTTTAACCACAAACCAAAAGTAAATCTGTCGCACTGTTCAGCCCTGCCTTCACTCTGCTTCAGTTGAACTCTGGGTGTATTGGTCGCCCTGTTAAAAATGACACATGACAGGCAAGTGGGTATCCACATAAACTGGATGGAGTGGAAACTGTGGTAAGTGTGATTGGTTAAACCATGGGTGGATTTAGAAAAGGGCCGTAGCCTCAGCCTTTGGTCGCAATGCAACCGGAAGCCGCTTGAAGTGTGATGAATGGTCCATGTTTCCTTAGCTGTAACCGAGCTGTAACCAAGCTACACCACTGGTACACCACATGCTGAAGCCTGGTGACACTTCCAGCACTCCCCTGTAACTCTCTTAATGACAGCATGTAGGGCACTGCTGGACCATGATGGAGCCATTCATTACTTGCTCATCTGATCATTACCGCCATGTTCATGCCCATCTATCTGCTTTAGGCCGACGCCATCCGTGTGTAACGACAGCGGCAGTTTCCTTGATGTGATCTTAAGACGTCGGTGCATGACGGATAAGCGCTATTTGTAAATGAGGGCTGGCAGTTAAATCTGGACTGCTTAGCGTTCCAAATCATAGTTTTAATATTATACTGCTAATGGAACCTCAAAATATGACCAAAATATGATATCATATGAATGTTTAATGATATATATATATATATATATATATATATATATATATATATATATATATATATGTTAATTATGTAAATTGTAGAAGTTATTATGTTGAATTACGTTGAGTGTTTAAAAATCCTCCCTGGATGTTGAGATCTTAAGAAATGCAGGCTGATCACATTTTGCAGAAACAGGCTTGATCTAATATATGAGACATGCCTAATTTAAGAGCAGCCCATTTAAGGCTATCTTTAATGTAACCCATAATTAAAGCCATACTGAGCGTCTGGCCCAGTCGGTCCTCCACCATCTCTTCTCTGACAGTCTTTAAAAGTAGTCAGTGGTGTCTGTCCAGGATCTTTGGACGACTGCAGTGCCTCTGTTTAAATGTTCTAGTAAACACGGTCTTCTACACTTGGTCGACTCTTATGATAGTTGCAGGATCCACCAAAAGGACTACTGGTTCCTCTCAGTGGTTCTTCATCAGGTTCTAAAGAGCTTCTCATTTTGAGTCATGGTTCCCCCCAGTGGTTCTTCTTCATGCTTTAGAACGCTTCAGATTTTAACTTCTGGTTCTTTGCAGTGTTTCTGCTTCATGCATTAGAGAGCTTCTCATTTTCAGTCCTGGTTCCTCTCAGTGGTTCTTCATCAGATTCTAAAGAGCTTCTAATTTTGCGTTTTGGTTCCATCCAGTGGTACTTTATCATGCTCTGAGAGAGCTTCTCAGTCTAGGTTCCTCTCAGTGGTTCTTCTTTTTGCTATAGAACGCTTCACATTTTAACTTCTGGTTCTTTGCAGTGTTTCTGTTTCATGCTTTTTAAGAAAGTTTGGAAGCTTCCTCTTAATGGTTCTCCTTTTGATTCTTGGTTCTTTTCAGTGGTTCTTCTTCTTGCTCTTAGAGAGCTTCTCAGTTCGAGTCTTGGTTCCTGTTAGTGGTTCTTCCTCTCGTGCTCTTAGGAGAGTTTTATTTTTTTAAGCATGGTTTCTCTCAGTTGTTCTTCCTCGTGCTCAGGGAAAGCTTCTCATTCTAACTCTTGGTTCCTCCCAGTGTTTCTTCCTCATGTTCTACTTTCTACTTTTTGTGTTTCCTCTCTGTGGTTTTTCATCTCTGGTTCAGGAGCTTCTCAATTAGCTTAGCTCACTTAGCATTCAATTTTCTCCCTAATACACTGGTTTCCAGTTCTTATCCACCTTGATACCCTACTGACTGTGGTACTTTATGCTGTGTTATTCTGTTCTCCACAAGGGGGTGCTATTACTACTCAAATAGCTTTTGGTGCTTCACATTAATGACACTGCGTGTTCCTGTTCCCCATATAACAGATACTGGATTTCTTCATTGATTCTGCAGCTTCCTTCCTGAAACCCAGTAGTAGATTTCCAGCATTAGATTACAGTCACGGGCTACGGCTTTAATTCAGTGTTTCTCGAATATTTGCCAATTTGCACCATAACAGCACTCTGTAGAAGAGATCCCGACTGTACAGCACAGCTCAGAGCGTGTACTCATCCTAGAAGTATCCAGTCTATTCACTGTTTAATTAGCAGTAGGCTAGGTGCACAGGAGACAGCTGTGAACGTTAAATTCGTTAAATACATCCAGTGCAGTGGGGCTGTTTTAAAATGAGACCAGTGAAACCATGGAAATGCTCCTATTTACAAAACCAATGCTTTTCAATTGGCTTTCAAGCTGCCTGCCCGCCCACCTGGACAAGCTAAAGATTATTGACTTGTTAAAGGGAGCGATGGCAGCAAAGGTCTAGGGAACTATGGGCATGTTCTTCTGGAATAAATTCAGCAAGGCATTTGGACCTTTGACCTTGCACTTATGAAGCCCAGGATGTTGATCCTAGGCTTGTTTAGGGGAGGTGCTTATTATCGCGTGTTTGCTTTCACACTGAAGAATTCTATAGGAACCACGCATCCCTTGCACAATTTCGGACGTGACTTTTCTGACGGTATTTTTGCTAAATGGTGGAATCCAGGTTCATCCGTTTATCGCTTTTCCTTAATTTCCTTGAATGCAAACACTCGAGCACAAAGATCAGCACTTTCTGGAGTTCCTAGAAGCAAACAGGAGCCGTTCTCACAGGAGAAGGTTTATAGCCATGTAGACAGTGAGTCAAAGCAGTCACGCGACCTCAGGTCGAACCAGAGGTCACTAGAAGTGAACCTCAGACCCCCGAATTCACCACATTTCTCCTAGGCCAAAGGTACCTCAAACCAACGTACCTCATTTTCACATGTCTGTAGAGTGTCCTGGTGGAACGTCAATGCACCCTTCAGCAAGCAAAGGGCTTTCAGAAGGGGTATTCAATCATCTAGAACCTTCTAAAGAACCTTTTGAGAACTTTTAAAAGAGACAGACAGATCCACGCGGTATGGCTGTAGAATTCAGGTTCGAAAAGCAGGTTTTCCGCAGACTGAGGGGAAGGCCGGGAAAAGCGAGGAAACGGGACCGAGCGCTTACTTAATTTTTAGAGCTACTCAGGCGAGTAACTCCAATCAGTGCAGCTGGTGACCCAGAGTGGCCTTTTTGCTTTGGATTGGACAAATAACTTCTGCTGCTGATGCACAGCGGCTTCAGAACAAACACAGAATTCACATCAGATCCCCTGAAGCTCAGCTGGATTGCAGACTAGGTCATTTGACTCAGTTAAACATCCAGATTATGGAAAGACTGGGGGTCAGGGGTGGCTGGACGCAATGGTGGAGTCTGTTCGCTAACATGCCAGTGAGTGGAAGCACAATGTAGGTGTTTCTAATAAAGTGGCCAGTGAGTGGAAGCACAGGGTAGGTGTTTCTAATAAAGCGGCCAATAACTGGTAGCACGTGGTAGGCATTTCTAATAAAGTGGCCAGTGAGTGGAAGCACAATGTAGGTGTTTCTAATAAAGTGGCCAGTGAGTGGAAGCACAATGTAGGTGTTTCTAATAAAGTGGCCAGTGAGTGGAAGCACAAGGTAGGTGTTTCTAATAAAGTGGCCAGTGAGTAGAAGCACAAGGTAGGCGTTTCTAATAAAGTGGCCAGTTAGTAGAAGCACAAGGTAGGCGTTTCTAATAAAGTGGCCAGTTAGTAGAAGCACAAGGTAGGTGTTTCTAATAAAGTGGCCAGTTAGTAGAAGCACAAGGTAGGTGTTTCTAATAAAGTGGCCAGCGGGTGGAAGCACAAGGTAGGTGTTTCTAATAAAGTGGCCAGTGAGTAGAAGCACAAGGTAGGCGTTTCTAATAAAGTGGCCAGTTAGTAGAAGCACAAGGTAGGTGTTTCTAATAAAGTGGCCAGTGAGTAGAAGCACAAGGTAGGCGTTTCTAATAAAGTGGCCAGTTAGAAGCACAAGGTAGGCGTTTCTAATAAAGTGGCCAGTTAGAAGCACAAGGTAGGTGTTTCTAATAAAGTGGCCAGCGGGTGGACGTAGCTGGCAGATCCTGTTTAAATAATGTACTCTAAAGCCTCATTTTGTCACTGAGACCAAGCCTGGAGTCTCGCGTTACCGCAGACACGGAGTAAACTGCAGTTAAGACCTGCCGACTAGCGTAGCGTAATGTGAGCTCTTTGTAAACACTATCTCTTCCTTGTCCCAGACAGGAACACATGTCTTATCCTGGCTCTGATGTTGTTTGGCGACTGGCTGCTTTCATTAGTAACGAAGTTAATGTTCCGCTAATGGGCCTGTCTGCGTCTCTCCCCCTCCCTCTGTCTGACCTGAGCTGCACAGACACATCACTTAGTTTCTGATGAATACAGCCTTCATTATTACCGTCATATTAAATCGCTCTCCGGAAAAGAAGACCGGACTCGCTGAAAGCAGCCGCTATCGTGAAATCTCGCAGGTCTGACAGTGATTGAATGTGTGAAGACTGACCTCAATTTAAAGGTAATAGTAATAAAAATGATTGCTAAAATGGCTAAATTGCTAAAAAAAAGTCTTTTCATCGCTGTCACACAAAAAAACCTTGTATCTCAAAAACCAGGTCATTTTTTGAGCATTTCTATTGGCAGAAACTGGAATCATTCTCTGGAATGATGGATGGTGGGGCTCCATCCAATACTTTTGGGATGAGTTGAGGAGTTGGGGAGGAATGAGGTGGGGTGGTGACCGTCATCCAACATCCTGACCTCACTACTGATTTAGGATCATCGCCGAATGCAATCAAATCCTCACAGCAATGCTCCACCTAGTACAAAATCTAGCAGAAAGCCTTCTTCCCCGGACAGCAGAGACAGCCACTCAAACAAAAGCAGGATCAGCTCTTTTCTGTACCTTTGACTTCAGAAGAAACTATGAACGTGCAGATGTCCCAATACTTTTGTCCACAAAATGTATCATATTTATATTGACTGTGTTATTTGAATGTATTGGTGCTATTGAATTTAATAAGTGGAAATGAATTCTGCTATAGTTTGACGACGACGACGTCATTTGCTGAAAATATCAGTGACTTAAAACATACGATCATCAGCCCCTGAGTGGTCCAGCGGACTAAGACTAAGAAACTTCTGGGGTTGGAATCCCAGCTCATGCTGCTCGCCATCAGCAGCCGGAGTCAGAGACAGCACAATAGGCCTTTTCTCTCAGGGGTGTGTTGATGGCACTTTATCCCCACCCCATCACTGCTAGTGTAATGATGGTCAGCACAGGCATCTGTTGGCTGTTGTATCTGCTGAGCTGGGGAAGCGGGGCTTTCATCTGAGCATGCTAGGCTAGCTAGCGATGCTGCATCAGCGGCAGTTCAGAAAGAGGTGGGCTTCACATGAATGGAGATGGGTATTTGGGTAATTGGCCTTCCAAATTGGGTAGAAAACAGGGTGAAATGGGGTAAAATTGGAAGTAAATGATTAAAAATATACAATTAAATAATAAAATTAATTAATTTGATACAATGTAAAGAACAACCTCAAGATTCCCAGAATTAAAGCAAAATGAAAAAGGTGGGAACACTGCGTATGTCCGATGTGCACACCTCGGACAAATGTCGCTTCAGCTAATGGCCACTCTGGTGTCTCTTGGGTGTCTCTCGGGTGTCTCTCGGGTGTCTCTGTGGTCATGCCCCGCAACCACAAGAGTGGCAGGAATGTGAGGAGAGGAGCCAGAGAGCCAGGTGTTGGTGTAAGATGACTCCAGTGGAGGAACAGCTCTTTAAAATGACCCATGGTTTCTCCCTGTCACAACCCACACGGGTCAAATCCCCCTACAGACTCCCCTAAAGAAGACTGTAAAGTGTGGATGACTTTAAAGGTTGTAGAATCTCCTTAAAAAGCACAGACCAATAGAAATGGCTAGACTCCAAAGTAGTGCACTATGTAGTAAATAGGGCATCCCACAGGTTTGAGAAGTCAGAGTGTTGTAAAGCTTTGAGCTTTGCACCACCTGGCCTTTCCTAACCATGCCTCTAAACAAGCTGTAGCTAATTAAGGTCTGAGGTTTTGGTAAAAGTTATCAAGAGCCCAAATCATCCGGGGAACCAAAAGTGTATATGCAGTATATGCACAATACTATGCTATGCCAATAATACTATGCACAAGTATATGCAGTTAAATCATATAATTCATTACATAACTATGCCATTCGTCACCTAAATAGATTCTCTGTAAAATCGCTTTGAGCGAGGTACCCAAACTTTTGCATGCCACTGGACATTGCGTATACAGTTCGGCCCTGCAAGCGTACAGTTATACATGGTAATGCTGTATAATAATAGCAGTGGATCAGCGCTTATTAATGGCCCGTGGCTATTCACAGTTAAAACTCGTACAAGTCGCACAAACCCCCCCCCCATCCTCCACCCATCCGCCACCCATTCGCCCTAAAGTGTGGATGACATTAAAGCTCGGTAGATGAGCTTAAACTTTGCATAATAGCTAGAATCAGCATTTTCTGCTCACTGAGAAAAGCATTATCTAGGAACTAGAAGCTGGGAGGTTCCGAGGCTGTGCACAAGCAGTTCATGGGTGAGTGGTGTCCGGCACTGATGAGATCCACTGTGACATCCTGATTGGTCCTGAATCAATTGGAGTGAGTCTGATTGGGCCGAACATACACAAATGCATGTAGTCCTGTTCGGACAGGATTAGCTGTACTGTTCAGAGCTCCTCCTAGCAGTAGGACTAATGCTCAAACACTAGGAGGGTGAGAGCTTAACATACGTCTCATTTGATACAAGTAAAGCCAGCCACCACCTCTAATATGATGGTGGGCTAATGATGGCAAAGCGGCAAGGATTGGGATTCGAATTCATGACCTGATCCTGACTCTGCCTTGGGGTGGGGGGGGGGCTAATGATGGCAAAGCGGCAAGGCTTGGGATTCGAACTCATGACCCGATCCTAACTCTGCCTTGGGGGGGCTAATGATGGCAAAGCGGCAAGGCTTGGGATTCGAACTCATGACCCAATTCTAACTCTGCCTTGGGGGGGCTAATGATGGCAAAGCGGCAAGGATTGGGATTCGAACTCATGACCCGATCCTAACTCTGCCTTGGGGGGGCTAATGATAGCAAAGCGGCAAGGCTTGGGATTCGAACTCATGACCCGATCCTAACTCTGCCTTGGGGGGGCTAATGATGGCAAAGCGGCAAGGCTTGGGATTCGAACTCATGACCCGATCCTAACTCTGCCTTGGGGGGGCTAATGATGGCAAAGCGGCAAGGCTTGGGATTCGAACTCATGACCCGATCCTAACTCTGCCTTGGGGGGGGGGGGCTAATGATGGCAAAGCGGCAAGGCTTGGGATTCGAACTCATGACCCGATCCTAACTCTGCCTTGGGGGGGGCTAATGATGGCAAAGCGGCAAGGATTGGGATTCGAACTCATGACCTGATCCTAACTCTGCCTTGGGGGGGGCTAATGATAGCAAAGCGGCAAGGATTGGGATTCGAACTCATGACTCTCTTGGGCTCTCACTCGGCCTCCTTTAGACCTAGTCCATGGTCTTGTACTGAGCACAGGTGACTGCAATATGACATTAGCCTAACACGCTCTGATTTAATGGAGCAATAACTGATCTGTTGCTTTCCCACAGCAGTTCTCTCTCTCCACCTCTTCTGCCCAAAGTGTAACTTAAGACAGGAGGCTCCAATTAGGTCATGCCAGATTGACAGTCATTTGTCTTTTTAGTGCGCTGTGAAAAGTAGGGCTATTAATTGTGGCGCGATAAAAAGATGTATGGCTCCCCTCCGCTGATGAGACAGTGTGTTCGCTGTTTAATTCATGGGGTGCTCTTTCTGCCATTTAGGATGAATTAGTTGGTAATTAAAATACAGCCCATTCTTCCTCTCTGATCTTTTGATTGGGAGAATTTGAGATTCTTTTTTATGATGCCACTGCGTTTTATGACATCTACGGGTTTTCATGTTCAAACAGAGTTGTGCTTTGAAACACAACTGCTGCGTCTGTTCTTTGTAACATAACATGGCGTTTTTTGTTTTGTTTTTTTTCTCTTGGATGAATCAAAAGGAATGTGGCAAAGTAATCAATACTTTGCCTGATTTTTCTTTTCTTTTTAATTCAGCACTTGTGTTATTAAAGAACACAAGAATTAGCTCCGTACAATTAGCCATTAAAGCTTCAGCGAAGCTCCGAATGTTCCTGTCAGGCCAGGGGAATAGGAATTAAGGCTGCCATGGTGCTCCGATGATTAGTCATTACTGCCTGTAATTATACCGAAAACCACAAGCTTGGCTTAATAAGAGTAATTATCCAAATGTTCATTTCTGGAGCTCATCTGGAGCAACCTCCAATCCATTGTTTCACGTGGCTCTACAGCTTATCCTTCGCATACTGTCCAGAAAAACAATGTCCACAATGTTCATAAGCTGTCCTGGTTTCTGGTGAACTAGAGGATACGTGTGGCCGAAATCCAGACTCTGAAAGGTTGCTGCGATGAGTTGCTGCAGGGTCTTGATTTCAGCACTGGACAGCGCCAGACACGTTAAGGTCCAATAAAGCGCCCAATAACGCTGTCGGTGCTGACTCACCCTTGCATAAAGAAGGATGATCGCAAAGCAGCATGAAGCTCGCAATCAGGATGGAGACTTTGTCTATTGCCACGCCGAGTCAGGAAATAAAGGATAACTGATTCATTTGTTGGTTAAATTGGACAGGATAGAGTCATAACTCGTCTCAGCGGGCAGCCGGCCGCGTCGAAAAAGAAATGAGAAGTTGCAATTGATATATAAGGAGCTCTTTAAAAAGCTGGAACACTTCGTACATTGTAACATTTGCGCTAGAACCACTGGTCTCATATCTAAAAAGCACCTGGACTTCCAAAAGCATGCTTTGTAAAAGTAGCGGCTAAATACTAAACACACCTTTCGGAATCTAGTATCATGTATTTTATTTAAAAATACCCACAAATATTCTTATTATGAATATCAGAATACGCATCAGATATTAGCAAAAGGCTAATAACAATGTACTTCATTTTTTTGGGGTGTTTTGAACCCATGGCTGTTCCCAACTGTTACATTCTCATTTATGGCATTGAACTCACACTCTTAACCCGAGCCACTTACAAGGTTACTCGTATTACAAAGGTGAGCCAATGGAATGGTATAACTCTTTTTTTTTGTTTTTTTAAAACTGGGAATCAAAGTCTTCCCAGTCTCCCACATGGTGGGTTGGCTCCCCGGCAGGTAGTGGTGTTATCCACTACCTGGCAAGATTACATCTGACCCCTCACATCCTGGACACCTTCTCTTCCAGACACTCCCCTCTGGTAGAAGACTGCGGTCCATCAAAACCAGCACAACACGTCATGCTAACAGCTTCTTCCCCAGAGCTGTAGCGCTCCTCAACCACAGTGGACACCTCCAAACATCCAACTGAACTGTACCAAAATGGACTGAACAGCTATTTGCACTATGACTATTTGCACACCTGTACAGATGTTCTCTCTCTTTCTGTAAATATTCAGGTCATCTGTAACTTTCTATATATATTTTTCAACCAAATCTGTTTCACATCTCTCAGCTTCTTCAGCTCTTTATTACCTTTAGTACTTTTTACTTTTTTAATTTATCCCCTACCCTATTTATTGTTTAGTGTAATTTTCCTTAAGTTTAATACTGTAAATAATCGGTGTGTGTAACATACTTGGTGAAATAAAGAGATTCTGATTCTGATTCTGATCCACTGCACCACACAAGGTTTTCCCTTTTCTGGAGATACAAGATAATTAATCATTCACATTCATTCACAGCATTTAGCTGACGCTCTTCTCCAGAGCGACTTACAAGGTGACTCGTATTGCAGAAGTGGACCAACGTAGTGTTAGGAGTCTTGCCCAAGGACAGCATATTTATAGCACAGCATAATCGCCCAGACCAGGAATCGAACCTTTGGTATTCCACATGGTGTTGCATACATTTGCTTATATACTGATCAGCCATGACATTAAAATCACATGCCTTCCTTTGTCTAGGTCCTCCTTCTGCCACCAAAACCTTCTGCTCCGAAACATTGAGGCAAGGACATTGGGTGTCAAGAGGTAAAGAAAGGAACCTTCAAAAGATCCTTTTTGAAAGACCCTTCACATAAATTGAGCGTGAGCTACCAGTGAAAAGTTTTAGAACACGCCCATCGTTTACAGTAGTTTACAGTAGTCCATCTTCCCTACAACTTTCTTACCGCCACTCCACCTGTCGAACCTGCAGCTCCAAGTCTGGTCTTCACATTTGAAACTGAGGCGTGAATAACCTTACACTTGTGTACATTGTGTAATACAGCAACTGTGACAATATCTGGTCAACAGTTCTTGGAAATGTAGCTGTTGGAGCCCAGAAAGAAAAACAGGCTGCTTCCCATAAGCTTCATCCTTTTTATCTCTAGGCAACCCAGCGCAGTCGCTGCTAACAATAGCTGCGAATTCTCGGAGAAATCAGCTCGTTCATTTCACCCCATTCTGTCCGGCAGGGACTGACCTCCAGCAGTGCGCCTGATAAGGTACTATGACGAAGCCCTGCTGAACAAGAATCCAGCAAGAGTGCTTCATTAAAAAGAGTCTTAACACATGTGCCTGGGCTTTCGGGACATTTCTCGCTTGCTCTCTCTCTCTCTCTCTCTCTCTCTCTCTCTCTCTCTTTCTATTCGCCGATGATGCAGAGAGATCTGGCTGTCTGCCTTGGCGTGATGCGTCCCCCGCTCTGGATTAAGTGCCTCATTTTTATCCTCATAAACTCAGCAGAGAGGAGACTGCCGAGCAGTCGGCGGCGCGTGGCGAGAAGGAGCCGCTATCGGATTATTGGATTCTGGTTCTTATTGATGAATGTGGGCAATCAGTTCTAGCAGTGGCGTGGGCCCGGGGCAGGTAAACAGCTTGTCTGAATGCTCGAGTTCCATAATAAGGTCATTAATAGAAATCAGCCGGCGAGTGGACTGCCGCGGAGCCAAACAAATCTCAACCTTTACACCACCGTCATCAATCTAAGGCGGGCGGGCCCCAAGCGGGCTTATGTCAGCTTTAATGCACGACTCTGCTTTTGCATAAATGGTTCGGGGGGATGTAGAACAGGAGGGCGCACACGCATATACACACACAACACCTATTGTTCGCCACATGTGGTGTGTGTTTATTGTTCTCTTTCTCGGTTCTGAGCTGGAACGGGTTCAAATAAGCGCTCGAGCAGAAGGGCATCGGGGTCTGGAAGGGAAATGGGGCGGCAGAATGATTTGCTTTATAGAGCCACCCTCCATCAAGGCTTTTGAATGCGCAGTAGTAATATAAAAGGGAGGCACGGTGGTCCCACACGGCTCTAGGTGCGATCTAAGTTCAATCCTCGCTCTGGTCTATCTGGTCTATCTCTGGGTTCCTCTTGGGTTCCGCCTGAGTGTGGGTGTGGTACCCTGCGATGGATCAGCACCCTGTCCAGGGGTTGTTCCTGCCTTGCACCCAGTGATTCAAGAGAACCATTCTTGTAAATAAGATGTGTGAAGTGTGTAGAAGTTCCTGGAAGAACCCGTAACGTGCTGTAGAACCTTGACCAAATGTCCATGTCAAGCATTGTTCTTCAGGCAACCAAAAGCAGTTCTTCTTCTGTCCAAAAACCTTCTGTGGTGCCTCAGTGCATATTAGCAGACCTGCGACACGTCAACTTCATGATTTTGCTGCCAATACATTTGATGTACTGGATTAGTATCGACACTGATCTAACTGCTGAACACTTCTGAACATAGTCAAGTATAGTTTTGATTGATAAACTTCCCAAAAACTATCCAGCACCCCCAAAAAACACCTGACCTTAGTGGCTAAGCCTCCAAAAATACCCTGTGATTTTGAAACCCAACCCAACAAAAGGCATTTATTGAGTGACTAAACTACTCAAGAAGTGCTAGGTCTTGCCAGAGCACAGAGAACACCAACCAAACGTTCTAATGCAGGACGTTTTAGGACGTTCAATACGTGTCCGTGGCACACCAGACCAAACACCACCGATCAAACACAACAGCAGATCTTCATTATCAGAGAAACGTGATGATGAAGACTTGTATGTTTTAAGCCCTATTGAGATTGGGATTCAGTTTGCATGGGATCCTGGGGTAATTCTCTTCCTGTGAAAATGAAGACAAACCTTGGGTTATCTTTTAAACACTCTTTGCACTAGAGCAGCACCACCAGCTTTACCAGCAACCTCATACAAGATGCCAAAACACCAGTAATAGGACTGCGCATCTCCCCAGTTTGAAGTGTACTTTGAGATTTTTGGCAATAAGTAAGTCCTCTCCGTCCAAAGCAATGCCATTAATGGTGTCTTAGCAAAGCAAAAATGAACTAAACAGCAAAATCAGTCACAACCAACCGCCCAACATCATCAAACATGGACCAACACGAACGACTCACTGGTCACTCCTTCTCTACAGAAGCTGGAAGCCTTGGTGTAGTCCTGGATGATCAGTTATCGTTCTCAAGCCATGTCGCAAACGTCACTCGGTCATGCAGATTTCTCCTGTACAGCATCCGGAGAATTCGACCCTTCCTCTCTAGAGAGTCGCCCAGGAGCTCAGACGTTCAGTCTCTCGTCACTTCTAGACTTGACTACTGCAGCTCTCTTCTGGCTGGTCTCCCTCTGTGCACCATCAGGCCCCTGCAACTCATTCAGAATGCAGGGGCACGGGTCGTCTTCAACGTTCCTAAATTAAGCCATGTCACTCCACTGCTGCGTTCTCTCTTCACTGTAGCTTCCTGTAGTTGCTGCCCAGGCCATCAGATTCAAACCCCTGACTCTGGCCTACAAAGCCAAGAACGGACCAGCCAGCTCCTCCGTACTTGATGGCAATGATCAAAAGCCCTTCCAGCTTCAAGTACGGCTCGGCTCGACCCGCCATCTCTCAAAATCCACAGAAAACGAGCGTCCAGAGCTTCCCCTGGGTGTCCGAACAGCAGAGTCCAACGCTCGCTGTCTTCAAACCCAGACTGAAGACCCTCCTCCTCTTCTGAGAGGACTTGGGCGAATAGCAGAGTACTATGGTCGCCTTATTGACTTGTGTTTAGTAGAGTCTAAACTTAGAGATATCTTTGAATTATAAGTCTATTCAAACTAGCTGAGGTTTTTCTTGAGTAAATAGCAGAGCACTTCTGGAGAAGAGCGTCTGCTAAATGCCTTAAATGTAAATGTAAATTCGGTCCGGAGGGGCAATGACGGAGATGTCATTCTCCCTGTTACATATCAGTGTACCATCAACGTGATGCTACATAATTTGCTACATATGTTTAGACACATTTGTAGATTTGAAGACACTTTCTTTAGGATAGTCACAAGTCATCTTATTAAATGTATTTCAGGGTTACCTCAGCTCCTCCTCGGGTTTTTTCAGCTAGTGTTTTGTTTCCAGTGTCGGCCTCCCACCGAGCTAATTTCCTTTCTAATTTACATAAATGCATACATGACACGGCTGGTTAAGTGTTTTGCGTGGTGCCATCTCGGTCGAGCGGTTGGCTGCTCCTTGAAAGCAACGCTGCCTTCCCGGCGTTAGGTTTTACCTCTTTGAGATTAAGCAGCACCAAGGCGCTCACACTGAGAGATAAGAAGAATTCTTTCAGGGCAGCATGTTTACTACAGGGGCAGCAAATCCTGTTACTGTGAATGGCGGTGACTTCTTCTTCTTCTTCTTCTTCTTCTGTGATCAAACGAAGCAAGAATTTTTGAAGCGTGATCCACAGCTCCGGATAAACACTGTACACACTCCCCATCCATAATTAGAAACCTCGCAGTTCCCCTCTCTTATTATGAGCTTCACCTACCTTATGGGTACACTGCATAGGTAACCAGGCTGTAGCCCATCTGCTGTCCTGCATAGTTAAAGGATAGCAACAGCTGATAACCCCGTAATCTAGCTTCCTCCCGGCTTGGATGTTTGTGCCTTCCTGTAAAGATGACAAGAAAATAAATAAGTGAACAGATAAGCTGTATAGCTTGGTTGACTGGTCGGCTAATGCTAGACATCAATTGCAAGACATTTACTTCACAGCGTAAATGAATATCAGCTTAATAACAAATGATCTTGAACTTTTGCTGTAGGTTCCAACAAATGTTGTATAATAAAGTACATCCACCAAGAGAAGGAGTAAACAAACATATCAAACATAAGTTAGCTAACATTTCTACAAATAGGGCTAATATTACACATACATATTACACACACTAATCACATATATATATATATAAAATCATATTTAGCATACATTGTATTGCCTCAAACTCTAAGACTGAATCACCTTTGAATCTACAATCCAATGCATGTTAGCTAACTAGGCTAACAGTTAGCAAAATCGTTGTCTTTGTAACTCGTTGGAGTTGGACTATGGAAGTGGACTATGATATGAACGCAAAAGGCCTGGGAGCTATAGATCAGAATGGCACAGCCAAAATAGTGGCACAGCTTACCTGGCCAGCTTAGCACTTGACCAGGATGGGGTATATTATATATATATATATATTTTTTTTTTTTTTGACCTCACCAAGCTAGACCACCACTATGACCATGCTTGATCAAACTGGTCGAACCAATGTGACCAGCGTGAATTAGCTGGATGACCAAGCGCAACCAGCAAGACCAAGTTGGTCAACCAGCATATTCACTATGCTGGTCATATATATATATATATATATATATATATATATATATATATATATATATACACACACACACACACACACACACACACATACGCACATATATATATATATATATATATATATATATACATATATATATATATATATATACACATATATATAAATATATTTATATATATAAATATATTTGCTTTTTCCAGTGCAGAATATTCAGTGTATATTAGTGCCTGATTAGTGACTGATTCATCTATTTATCTCTTAAAAATACTTTACATTTTTTTAGGAATTCTCTATTAAAGCTTCTGTGTTTGAGCTTCGTTGTGCTCAAGGCTAAAGTTCTTAAAACTGTACTGATATATTATAAGAAAGTGGATTTCTCTAGCCAGTTTATTAGGCATTTTTTCTTCTTCTGCCCAAATAGTCATGGATGTGCTTGTTAGCATTTTAACTTAATCATAATTAAATCATAGAATATTGTTGTGATTACCCCATTAAACTTTTTTTATAGACTATATATACTTATGTGTATATACATATATATATATATATATATATACATATATATATATATATATATATATATATATATATATATACATATGGAAAACAACCCATTGGCTGGAGTCTCAAACTGTACACCGGCAAGGTGGAGCTACGGTTGGACCTATGAAAGCTCTTCGCTTGTGGTTTGCTGGCTTTTGCCACATAAATATGTTTGAAAGGAGACAAGTCCATTGGTGTGGATCTCGGCCTCGTTGTGGTGGGTGTGCTCATATACACTAGTAGGACATAAAAAGGCCTGTCTGCTGACTCTGCTTGCTGGAAGATGGCGGGAGGCCGTTCGGCTCAAATGGAAACAGATCTTGCTTGAGTCTGGGAGACACGTTCATCTTTTCCCCTGTTTTTCTCTCCCCGTCTGTTTCATCCTCACTTCTGGACCATGACCCATATAAGTGCTCTGAAACATTTATGACCCTGAGTCTGGGCTGTTAAAGCCTGAGTTCATTAGCTTCCCTTCCCTTCCGCTCCCTATCCTATTTGGTATGAACTAGCATGCCACACTACACAACCGTACAACCACTGTGTAAAAAAAAAAAACTGGGGTTGGAGTGGTTCTAAGGGGGGGTCAGGACGGTCAGGACGGTCAGCAAATGTATAATTATATGCATTTCAGGGCTAGCATTGGTGTGTACCACACTAGGACTTGTTAAACACTTCCAGTGTTAGCTAATCTAACTAGTAAACAGTGTTTGCCCTGCTGAAAAGTCCACCTCAAGGCCAGCTTATGTTGGTAGCTGGTAGCTTGGACGGTCTAAGCTGGTCTTTGATGGCCAACTTTGAGGCTAACTCCTCAACCAGCTCTTGACCAGCATAGTGAATATGCTGGTTGACCAACTTGGTCTTGCTGGTTGCACTTGGTCATCCAGCTAATTCACACTGGTCACATTGGTTCGACCAGTTTGATCAAGCATGGTCATAGTGGTGGTCTAGCTTGGTCAGGTTGATCAGGCTTGCAGACCAGCTAAACCATCAGCTCAACTCAAAGAAAAATACACCCCATCCTGGTCAAGTGCTAAGATGGTCAACTAGCTGGCCAGGCAAGCTGTGCCACTATTTTGGCTGTGCCATTCTGATCTATAGCTCCCAGGGCTTTGCCCACTTCCAAACTCCAACGAGTTACAAAGACAACGATTTCGCTAACTGTTAGCTTAGTTGGCTAACATGCATTGGATTGTAGATTCAAAGGTGATGCAGTCTTAGAGTTTGAGGCAATACACTGTATGAACCGGTTTGCTTCAGCGCCACCTTGTGGCCCTTTAAAGGTTGCATGCTATTGAAAAGCAGCAGTTTTGTTTTGTGATATTGTCAATAAAGTTGAAAATATATCTAATGCCATCTCCCACCCTGCCTTAGAATCCACTTTCCTCAGAATTAGTGGAGTCACTGGTGGGTTCCAGGTGTTAAGTCCCAACCCTGCTAGTGTCGGGAGCATGCTAAGGTGCTAAGGGGGCATAGACACCAGCTTATGTTAGCAGCTGGTAGCTTGGATGGTCTAAGCTGGTCTTTGATGGCCAAGCTAGTTGCTAATACTGGTAAGCTAACTCCTCAACCAGCTCTTGACCAGCGTAGTGAATATGCTGGTTGACCAACTTGGTCTTGCTGGTTCCGCTTGGTCATCCAGCTAATTCACGTTAGTCAGGAGGGGGAGCTACGAACAAGTGGGTTAATTGGTAGAACCAAATTTGGAGAAAACAACAAACAAATAAATGACACATGACCCCCCCCCCTCTCCCCCCATGCCCATTATCAGCCTTAAACCTTTCTCCCCTATCCCTTACATTGATGGCCTTGGGACGAGAGGTCTCTTAGGCCTCCCCTTCCCCTTCACCACAGCGAAAGGTCACATAGCTAGCCATGAATGAGCGTAAGATTTATGAACCTGTCAGCCTCAAAAAATTCAAAATCACACAGACCCAGAGAATGAAAAAAACCCCATAATGCTCTGGTGATAGCCCTACAACAAGAATGAATAATTAATGGTTTCCGTGTCTGGCAAATAAGATGGTAATGCTGTATAAATAAATAAGAAAGCAAACACGGTGTGGGAATTCGTCACTGTGGACCATTAGCAAATGTCAAACATTTCATTAGTGGCCCCGTGTTTGTTTAGGGGTGTTTTCTTTTCTGAATGATAGCAACTGGTTGGAAGGGGAAGGCTGCGCTTATTAAAAAAAACCACAACAACAACAACAACACCCCAAACAAACAAAACCAGCTAAAAAGCAGACTAATTAGGAGCTCTGTGGAGCAGCGAAAGTTTCAGCTCTCGGCCTAAAGATAGCTAACAAACACGTTTTGTACCTTCTTACGTTCTCCAAGGTGAAAACAGATCCGATGCAAAACGTGCAGCGCTCCGACGTGAACGCATTCCTCGGAGGACTTGGTGTGCTTGATATCTCGCGGCACTCGGCTGAGCAATAATTAGCAACGGCAACGCGGAAGGGCTTATTGAAGTATTCGGAGAAACTCTGCATGGGGTTGGCAGAGCTCTGTAGGCCTCTGCAAATGGCCCACTCTATCAGTGAAGCCTAAAGGAAACTTTCATCTCTCTTTGGGCTCCAGAACCGTAAACTAATACCGAAATTAGAGCAAAAACACACAGAGCGCTTTCATATTGCAGATTTAAAAGAAGCAGAATGAAGCTCAAAGGAGACGTCCGGTTTGGGAACAGGCTCATAGCGTTCAACATTAAGCCTCTGGTCCCACTCTGGTCCCGCATCCCAAAAGTACTGGTTGTATCTGTGTCTCGTTTGTATAGACCTTGTGTGTATATAAGGTTCACACGCCATTGTGTTTCTGGGGTTCCATGTCACTAGGATGTCAGTGCTATTGCTAGGTTGAGAGTAGTCCACCCCCCAAGTGTATCTATGCAAGAGTGGTTGAGGAAAACGAAAATGTGATTAAATAAATGATGAATTAATTCAGTAATCGCAACATAATGTGGTTAATCCAACTAAACTACACAAAATAACATGATTAATCACAAAGAACTACAAATAATGCAATTAATCGCAACCAACCACGAACACTAATGGGATTCATCACAACAAACTACACAAAAATGAGATTAATCGCAACTAATCGCACAAAAATAACCTGATTAATCAAAACAAACGTCACAAAATAACTCGATTAATCGCAGCCGTCTACAAAAAAAGTTGACCAACCACTAACACTAATGGGATTCATCACAACGAACTACACAAAAATGAGATTAATCGCAACTAATCGCACAAAATAACCTGATTAATCAAAACAAACGACACAAAATAACTCGATTAATCGCAGCCGTCCACATACACATATAATAATAATGTGATTAATCGAGATCAACTACACAAAATACGTAGGTTAATCGTAATTAAGTACTCAAATAATGCAATCATGTGGTTAAATGATGCAAGTAACCACAACAATTTATAATTTGATTAATCAAATGTGATTAAACTACACAAATAATGCAGTTAATCACAAACATGTACACAAAACAAAAACATGATAAATATATTACAGTAGTAATTTACATTAAAAAATGAGATCCATCTTAACTATTCAGAAAAGTGTGTTTTAAATGTAGACAACCACACACAAAATGCGATTAATTGCAATAAACTACACAGAATAAAATCTAGAATCTAGAATAAAAATCTAAAAAAAAACAGGAGAATGAATAGTAATTATAATTAAGTACACAAATAATGCTATTTATCACAGTTAACTATACATAATAATACTATTAATTGCAGAGAACTACTCAAAATAACACGATTAATTACATTGAACTGCACAGTTAATGCAATTAATCGCAATTACCTACACAAAAAATAATGCAATTAATTGCAATTTGCCACAGAAAACAATGTGATTTATCACAGCCAACCACTACAAAAAAATAATGGGATTTATCACAATGAACTCCACAAAAATAAGATTAATCTGAATTAATCTACACAAATAAAGTGCTTAATCGCAACCGCAACACAAATAATGCAATTAATCGCAATGAACTGCACAAACGATGTGATTAATCATAATGAACTTAAACAAATAGTGTTGTTAAACAACGCAACCAACCATAGGAATAATGTGATTAACTCTTTAAACTCTGTATGTAAGCCCACACTCCATTAGTGTCATGATTTCAAACTACACAAATAGTGCAATTAAACACAAGAGCATGGTTCATTCAATATGATTAATTGCAAGGAACTAGACAAATAATGTTGTTACTATGGTTACCAAGTACCGTTTCTTGTAATTTCCTAGAAATTTGTAATCATCCGACACCCCCAGGTTAGATTGTTTGAGAGTGTGCAGCGCCCTCACCTCTGGATCCCGGTGATGTTGCCATGTTTTCCTCATCCGTATCGTTTATCCACGTCTTTGATAGGCCTCCCATGACCTTTGGGATCAGTGTAGAACGAAGCTCTCTGCCTGCTGTCTTCCATCATCCCGCGCTATCTTCACTCAGTCAATGCTCTGGAGTCTATATTTGCCCGAATGTAAGTAATGGCCTGACGAAACCCGAGCATCTGTTTACATCCTGCCGCATTAACTACTTAACCTCCCCGCGACAGCGTTCTGATTGATTCGCCAGAGAAGACAATGCGCCACAAACCGAAATACACAGAATCTGCCATTTACCCAGGCCATGTCTTTCCAATAGGGCAGCGTGGAGGTTACGTGGAATCGTACGAGATAGACTGGCCGTAAATCGTTAACGAATTGAGGGAAGGAGATTCGGGCATTGAACGATTTGGGTTTCCTATGGATGAGGAACGACCTTGACCGTCAGCAGTGGCTCGTGGTGTATTTGAGATGGTTTATATACCTGTGGGACTGGAGGGAGGAGTCTGCATAGACTGCGGGACATTACTGTTAAGATTTTGAAGGGCCCGAAAACCTTAAAAACAACAGCTCTGGTTTTTCAACCCCCAGATGACCTTCTCCATGTTCCCCACTTAGTGTTGGTTATCTCTGCCTACAGAAAGTAAGTTGAGGGTAAATGCGAGGCTGGTGGTTCTTTCCAATAGGGCAGGGTGGAGGTTACGTGGAATTGTACGAGATAGACTGGGCGCAAATCGTTCACGAATTGAGGGAAGGAGATTCGGGCATTGAACGATTTGGGTTTCCTATGGATGAGGAACGACCTTGACCGCTAATGGTGGCTTGCTGGTTGAGATGCTTCATATACCTGTGGGACTGGAGGGAGGAGTCTGCGTGGGCTGCTGGAAATTACTATGAAGATTCTGAAGGGCCTGAAGAACTTCTCTGGATTTTCGACCCCAGGCGACCTTTTCCATCCCTGCCAACGGAAAGAAAGCTCAGGGTAATTTTAAATCAGGTGGTTCTTTAAAGAGTGGGCCCTGAAAGAGCCCTCCACACACACCTGACCAGCAGTGGGACGCCTGCTTACCGCTGAGACGTCCTTGAGAAAGCTCATTGTGCTGCATTATTAGTAGAGCAAATATTATTCAAGGAGACAAATTAGTTGTTATGCCATATTTTATGAATGTTTGTGAGCGGGCGCATGCCTGGGCACCCAAGTCGATACCGTGCGTGCTCATTTATGGGGTTTTTTATGAGGCGGGAGAGAGGTGAGCTTTGCAGGATATGAAAGGAGGTCCCAGCGGGGCTCCTCCTTGTAAACACTTTGTTATTGCTCTGCGCCAGCACTGATTACAGTGTGCTTGCTCTGCTGCGCTCCCAGACCTTGTTGGATGGCCCCGGTAGCCCCCCACACCCTCCCCGCCAAGCATACCCGCCCCACCCCCACCACGGGAATTGTGCTGCCGTGCCCAACGCTGCAAACAGAGGGCTCGGACAGGAGGAACGGCCTCCCGCTGGACCTAACGTGCTGTTTCTTTTCCTCCTACGAAGCAAAAAAATTAAAAAAAGAAGAAGAAAAAGAAGTGGATGCTGGTTTAGATTTGGCACAGATCGCCGTGTTTAATTCATCACAGGAACGTCTGCTGCTTCTGGCTTCGGGAAGAGCGCACAGGGATCACAGCCTATAGCTGCTGTTGTGATAACCAAGATGTTCCGAGTAAATATTGCATTTGAAATAAAACATCTACTGGCCACATTATAGGCTTCGCTGTACAGCAGCCTTCACAAGGCTACATGGCACCTACACTGTACAGCATAGTACAGTAGAAGATCCTTCCCTCCAAAGGTTCCTCAGTTTGAAACTGTGGGGGAACCTCTTAAGGTGCTTTGAGGAACCTTTGAGGAAAAGGGGTTGTTCCCCCACAGTTTCAAACTGAGGAACCTCTGGAGGGAAGGATCTTCTACTGTACTATGCTGTACAGTGAAGCCTATAATGTGTCCAGGAACCTTTGAGGAACCTTTGAGGAAAAGGGGTTGTTCCTCAAAGCACCTCAAGAGGTTCCTCCAGATGTTCCTCAGGGATCTTATACAGTGTACACATGCATTTCATGACAATTGAACAAGCCTCAGTGATCAATTCTGATGTCATTTCACCTCAGCAAGTGTAAGTCATTATCCAGTCAGGCCCAAAAGTATTTGGTCAGGCTCTGTAGAGACCATTTCGATGAAGCAATCAAGAGGTGATTGACATTTTATGCAACAGTTAGTTCCGCCCCCACGATCTGATTGGTCGATAATCATTCTAAATTAATCTAATCATTCTATATTAGCAATGACAGCATGGCTCTTTCACACTAAAACTGTATCACTCCGCTGTCCTTATAGGCATTTTTGAAGCGCTGCTGGGCAGTTATTTCCAGTCACCAGGCTCCCATCCCTACTGAAAGAGGATGACCAAAATACTGGAAACTAAGGGTCAGATTATGATTTCTGAAGCTGATTTTAAACGACTGATAAAATCAGACAAAACCTAATGAATAGTTTAGAGCATTGGGCTCAATAGTGCACAAAACGCATGATTTTTCGGCCTGTTTTCGGGGCAGATCTTCACTTCGAGGGAGGCTTTCCCCACTAGTACATCAACCCTCCTCTTCTCGCAGCGTAACCAGCAAGCTTATCCGTAAACGGATGCCACACTAAGCGTTGCGAGAACTTCCATTTATAATTTAACCAGTGAACCAATGAGTTTCCTTATTTACAGCATCTCTGGATGAACTTGATACCTGGACAGCTCTATGGCTCTATCTGTACCACAAAAGGTGAGCCATATATTATCAGCAGTTATCTCGGCCTGCATACAGGCCTCACCACGTACCTTAACAAATCTCCACTTAGTCGGTGCTGGTGTTTTGGAATTGTTAGCGTTGAATAGCAATAGCAATAGCAATAGCTCATTTGTTGTGGAACTACTTTTTGGCGGAAGGATCTGTCAGTATTAACGCATATTCAGTGTGAAATTCAGGGACATTAACTGAGTTTTCTTGAACAGATCTTGGAGACACAGCTCCCTCCACAGGTGTGGAGGATACACAGCGAGTTTAATTAAAGGCTCTCGTACTAGTAATTCACACAGTGTGCGTTCAGTGCGTAAGTGCCTTAACGATGGGCTCCTTCACTTGCATCAACGCCGCTTGGGTGTGCAAATTGAGTTCCTTCGATTCTATGATTTCCGTATCGCTGTTGGAAAAGAAAACTGCAGGGTTAACAAGTTGAACATACAGAGGTCGTTCTGTCGTTTTCCTCCAGCTGTGTAGCAGCTTTTGCCTCCCATCACAGAGCAAATTAAGTGCAGGCATGAACTGGGTCAAAGCTGCCAAGGGCATGGCAAAAACACTACCACGACAACCGTCCCCGTCTTACAGAGGTGGGAACCGGTCAACACAGTCCTTCGCCTTGGTCTGTCCCCCAGCTGTGACTTTCAATTTACTTCAATTTATTATTTACAGAGCCAGGTTCCCCCTTGGTAATTA